>NC_092639.1:53729329-54029329 GCF_039555335.1 Amphiura filiformis | reverse complement strand
GTGATCCTAGCATCCTCTATTTATGTCATTTTTCATTAGATATCCACGAAAAAATCCTATTCCCAAAATTTCAGTTGATTCCGATTTTATGCATGATTATGTGTATTACACTGCTCCACCATAGACAATGCGTTGTAATTTTGTTCTGGTGCATCAGAACAAAATTCAAATTTCACGATATCTTTGCTAAACGAATTAATCTGCAAGAAATATTTTGTAAACATGATGTAGCCAGAGGTTTCCAGCGATGTAAAATCTCAACTTTTTTTGAGAAAAGTGGGGGGATGAGGCTGTGGATCACGAAATGCCCTTTTAAGCGTTTCCGTAAGGTTTTCAGCCTTTTTAGAGCATTTTACTTAAAAAGACACTCCAAGAATGTGTGCCAAAAATTGCTTGCCCCCCCCTGCTCGGCTTGCCAAAAAAATTTTGCCCCTCCCCTATCGACTCGCAAAAAATGTCTTGCCCCCCCCCAATTTTGCCCTCCCCAGGGTTCATAATTATTGCACAGCCCCTAAGTGTAAAGGAATTTTTTCAGGGGGGCATTGAGGGGAAAAGTAAATTTCAGAGGGGGCAAAATCACCAAATTTTGTACAAAATTGCAGCAAAATATGGAAATTTTTGTAATTTTGTGTTTTTACTGGGGGAAACAGGGGGGCAAAGAGTTCTGACTTGGGGAAATTTGCCCCCTCATGCCCCCCGGCCCCCGTGGTGCCGCCACTGCATATAAACTCAAGAAAATTAAGGTGATTTTTGTTTTAAAAGCCTCCTTCTGCAGGGATTGCACAAGCTCAAATATATATTTCAAGGGTGCAACTGATATTTTCCGGAACCTTCAAAGGGGATGGCATTTTGGGGGGGGGGGTCCTGAATATGTCAGTGACTGGGCTAAATTTTTTACGACCCCCCTATCTTTTTTTATGGAGCTCTCTTCCGCCTGCACCTGCAGTCTAAAGACAAATGCTGGAACAATGCTGGAGCACACCAAAACTTCGAGCGAAGAAAGTGAACGGAGTGTTAAAATTTTGATTGTTAGTGTAAAGAAGGAGCATAAAAAATTTTGCATTAAAGGCAAAAAAAATAAGGTTTGTCTCAAAGCTTGCACGCGCATAAATTTGTTTTTTTAGTTTTTTCCAGAAATATTCGGTAAAAATCAGACTTTTTTCTCAAAATATCATAAAAATACCAAGTCTGGAATAAAAACAAATCGCATTTCGCATTTGTGACCCGCTCCCACAAAACCAGACATAAGTCCCTAAATTTGAAAATAGAGTTTTTGATGTCATCTTTTAGTATAGGACTTCAGCTTTCATTTGATACCAAAATTATGTTTCTGGGACATGTGGTCCTCATTCTACGGTCTTTCAACATTAAGGGGGGAAGCGACACATACAGAAAAGGCAAATGCAAGAAAAATGGTTCTAAAATGACATGTTAAGGACTTGGTTTGGCCCAGAAAATGCTAGATTTTGTGTGCTTTAGACATAAAAGAATATTTTGTTTTCAATGGTAGGTTAAAGTAAACATAAAAGGAATCTAAAAATAATAAAAACTGAAAAACAAAATCTGCAAGGTTTTTCACCCCTTTCCCAACTTTGACTCACCGTATCTCCAAATGGCTGGGTGAGACTTATGGCGGGTTTCGTCAGAGCGGGTCACATTTGTTTTCAAACCACTCGTGAGCTTTGAGACAAACTTTTTTAACAAAAGATTGTGCGCACATTTTAATTGTTAAGCTAAAGAATTGCGTGTGCAGTGCGTGAAAATTTTGAATCACCAGCTCTTAATAATTCTATAACCCCCCCTATTTTGGGTGTTAAAAAAATTATAACCCCCCCTCTTTTTGGTCTAAAAATTCTATGACCCCACCCCGTATATTTAAGCCCTCCCTTTCGAAGAAAATAATAGCCTTCTAAGCCCTGCAAAACCCAAATTTAAGGGGTCCAATGAGAATTTTAAAGGATCTGAAGTTCTTTTTTTGGTTTGTTTTTTGTACATGTATCATCAATGTCAAAATTTTATTATGAGCAACGCAGCAAAAAATTTACATTTAAGTACATCATTAGATTGATAAAGTTTACTTCAAGGACTGCTAAATATCAAAAATACCAATTTATAATCATTTGCCATAAAAATGTACACGTATATATAATATCGCTAATTTTTTTTTTTTTGGGGGGCACAAGCCGCTTTTTCGCCATTTTCCTATGGGATTTAAAACAATTTCATAGATATTGTGTGTACGGTACATGAGACTATCTGGCCTAAACTTTTCCGACATCGCCTTCCTAATAAATACTTGGTACAGCAGAGATACTAAAATAAATACGCTGGGATCGATTGAGGGGCACATACCCCGCACCTCTATGACGCCACGCCACTGGTCTGATGTGCTCTCATGTCCCAGAAAAAATACTGTCCAAATGCTCATACCCCACTTTAAAATGCTTTGTCATGAATGTCTTCAGTTCAAGTTATTTTAAAACCGACTAGATAAAGTACATCTTGATCTAGGTACCATATTTACTTTGAATGTCTAATGTCATGGTTTAAAGTCTAATTAATTCAATTGTCTAATATCAGTTCAAATTGTGTACATGTAATCATGTGATTATTAAATGATAGTAAAAAACCTTGTCGGCTTGTCCAGAGCTCCTGATTTTAGAAGTGCCTCATTGTAAGGCTCTCACCAGAATTCCAGTATTCAAGTAACGGGTTACCTGTTACAAAACAAAGGTTTTTGGGGGTTTTTTTATACAAAAATTGAAAGAAAGAAGGAAGTTATAGACCCTAAATTACTTGATATTCAAGGTTGGAAACTGGAGAAATAGAGCACTGCTTTTAATTCAATGTTTCCCTGTCCGTTCAATAGAAGCAAAATTAATTAAAATGTACAACTTTCATCCAGCAAATTTTTGTAAGTTGTCAACATTTCTCCAGTTTCCATTGAATAACAAACTTGTAATATTAGGGTCAATAACTTTTACAATATTTGTAAAAAAAAAGTGTTTTTTGGGTACCTGAGTACATAATTACCTGTTAGGTGACTTAGCTTAATTACCTCATTGTTTTCCTGGCAAATGCCGAAAACTATTAGCAATGTCAATTTTATGGGAAGACTGAGATTTTGTCAATTTAGCAACAAAAAAAGACACCTCCCTCCCTCCTCACTTTTTCACAAAGGTGGGACATTTAAAGTTTTGATTTGATGATGCCTTACAATGTATTCATGAACAAATGCAAAAAAAAGTCATTGAGTACAAATTTTTGACAAGAGGGTGTCATTAGGTACAAAAAAATCCATTTTGATTTTTAAATTTTGCCACATTTACAATGCATATTTGGTGTTCCAAGAAGGGAATTTGTTTCTGCAAGAAGTTTCTGCAAACTTTATGGCATTTTGATGCTAAAGTTCTATTTATAAAAGGGGTCATTGGGTATGCTGAAACCAACAAAAAGCGGGGTCATTGGTAATGGGTAGGTCATTGGGTAATGGGTATATTTGACCTCGGAAAATGGTCTATAAAACAAACATACAGTCACTTCAAAAGTTGAGTCTCCTTCCCCATTCAGTGGTGGTGCCACCGAGGGGAGGGGTGTGGAGGGCCTTGACCCACAAACTTGAGCTTTTCCTCTGTAGTAGTGCCTTCGAGTCAGAACCAAAAATCATCAAAAATTCCCCGTTTTTGGGTCAACATATATCCAGAATGTGCTGATTTATCTCCCCATTTTATTTTGGCCCCTAAGTCTTAAATCATGTAAATAAATTTGATTTTTTTTAAATGTATTAAATTTTAATCAATTTTAGGCTACTAATGAAAACATTGACATAAAGTGATGAGTAACAGATGAATTTTTTGTCTTGTCAAAAAAAAAAAAATCAACTTTATTGTACATTTTGTAGGCCTAGTTGTGTAATCACTCATCCTGTGCTTAAACAAATTTGATTGTACAATAATTGATTTTAATTGTAATACAAACAGGAGTTCCCATTTTGCGGTTAATTAACTAGAACAATATTTACTCAAACTGAGTTTATATAGTCCTATAATGATTAATAATAAAATTCAAGCATTTTGCTATGCATCACCAGCTAAAACAGTTGCCCACAGCAAGGATTATATTAGGATTATTTGTTTGATTGTCCTCCCAAATGTTCGGACAATTTTTTTTCCCATTGGAAAAAATTGTCTGACAAGAAGCTAATTTTCAGCATCTCAAAATCTCCCAGCAAAACCTGGTCTTTTGAAATTGAAATTTTGTAAATCAAAAGGTACAATTCATTGCCCACTATGAACACATGATAAAAGTATACGGTACTGAAAGTTTCTTCAAACAGATAAACATGTTGCTTTTGCAATTATTTTGTGTCGGTGATCGACTTTATCTAGTCTGAAGGTGTTCTTGTTTTACATTTAAACTAGATACCAGCAAACTTGGCAGAGACACCGACCGACCTATGTATCAAAAGTGGTGTATCATGGACAAGGAAACGTTTTTTGTTTGGCCATGGCATAAAAACAAATACATTTTAGGAGAAATGGTTATAAATTTAGAACCTTTTGAAAAAAATGATTTGAACTTAAAAAAAACATAAGAACGTTACATGATCCATTCAAAATGTTTTTCAACATAATTTGTGTTTACAGGGAGGTGGTGGAAGTAGTGATCATACAAGTTACTTGCATGAAAAGAATGAAAACCATGTGACCCTTATGTTTGGTCTCAAAGAGGAGGTGGGAACGCTGGCTCGCTGTCTCAAATTGTTTGAGGTAAGGAAACTATGAAAAATGATTGATTGCTTGATTCTTATTGATTGATGTAGTGAGTGATTGTGTGATGGGGTTAATGGACAAGTCAGTGTGAGTGGATTATTGAATGAAGGGGTCTTGTGTGTGAGTGACTGAGTGAGTTGGGGTGTTAGTGATTATGGGGGGTGGGTGAGTGAGTGAGTGAGGGAGGGAGGGAGGGAGGGAGGGAGGGAATGTTAGTGAGGAGGGGTGGTGATGTGAGGGAGTAAGGGGTGCTAGTGGGGTAGGTGAGAAGGCATGCGAGTAAGTGAGGGAATGTTAGTGATAAGGGATGGGTGGGTGAGTTATTGAGAGGGTGTTAGTGAGGGTGGGTGTGAGTTAGTGAGGGGTATCTTGGTGTACTAAAGATTATTCCACTAGTTCAAAACATTATTTTGTAAATTAAATCTAATGCTGGAACTAAAATTTGCAACTCGCTTTGCTACGTTGCATCTGATTGATGATGTTGTGATGGCAGATGTGATGACGTCAGTGAGGGGTGTTAGTGAATAGTGGGTGGTGAGTTAATGAGGGGGTGGGTAGGTGGGTGAGTGAATTTAGGGGTGGGTGAGCATGAGGAGGAGGGGTTGTGAAGTGTGCGAGTAAGTGACTGAGTGAGTGACTGAGCAAGGGGTGCTAGTAAGATAAGGGGTAGATAAGACTAAGAAGGTGTTTGAGTAAGTTAGGGGATGTTAGTGAAGATGAGGGATGGGTAGGTGAGTTAGTGAGGGGTGTTAGTGAATAGTGGGTGGTGAGTTAGTGAGAGGTTGCGTGGGTAGGTGGGTGAGTGAATGTATGAGTAGGTAAGCATGTCATCAGGATTGATAGAGTGATTAATTATAATACAAAGAAAAATTCTCATCTCAAATCTAACAGCGAGTTTGAATGAATGAGTGATAAATGTAGTATGTGAGTAAGTGACTAAATGAGTGAGTTAGTTAATAAGTTGATAGTTAATAGGTTACTGAGTAAAACTGAGAGAAAGTGAGTTTTATTGTGAAAGTGATTAATTTGATAGATTGATTAATGAATTGATCGACTTGTTTGTCTGTCTGTGCATTGATAAAAGAATTAACATTTGTTTAATATACAGAAGTACAATGTGAACCTAGCTCACATCGAGTCACGTCCGTCCAAACGCATCATCGGAAGCTATGAATTCCTGGTAACATGTGAGAAATCATCTGAAGACGTTGATCTTGTAAAAGCCATAGATGAGCTCCACAAGGAAACCAGCTACGTGCATGTATTATCACGCTCTCATGACCCGAATGCAAGTAGGTTATCAAGATTAACCCAATCATAATTTTCACTGATTTTCCTTGTAATCAACATGTATCCCTTTTAAAGGGAATTTTTATTTTGTGTATGTTTTAGTCATGTCTCATATAAACAGGTGTTGATAGGGTGGTCTTTGGTGTTTTTGTAGAACTCCATGGACCCATTTCTACTTCAAACTTTAAAACAAGCTGTATCCCCAAACCTTTTTAAAGGTCTGTGGGCCTCAAGAACTGTAACTAAATCCTTCCCTGAGTTTTGTAATCAGTAGTGATTATCTATGGCAACCAGACTGATATATAGATAATCTAGCCATGTTCAGGGAAGTAAGCAACTGATATGCTATTATGACCAAAAAATGGATCATATTAGCTCATATTATAGGTATATCTTGCAGTGCTTCACATCATTCCTATGATGTCTTGCAATTCAGGGAAAATGGGGGGGGGGGTCATTCCTCCAAACATTTTCACCCTCGCAGATTTCACTACACAATGTCCCCTCCAAAATGTTTCCTCTAGGTAGGAAATCCTGTGTAACTCAAAAGTGCATTTGTTGCAGGAATCCATATCCCCTAGTTCTGAGCAAGATTTAATACATAAACCAGGGGACATTTTTCTAATGCCCCTTATTTCCTTGCTTGCTGCCTGCTGGTAAGTCTTGACTGTAACCTGATACAGGATCCCTGGAATAAGGTAAGGTCATGAGACCCAATTGTTTAAGGGAGTCTGATGTATAAAATAAATGGGACAGTTGGGTCCCGGAGGGTTGGTTATCAATGGGATGTGGTGGGGGGAGAACCCCATTTCTTGGTTCGTAATATGTGACAAAAGTGACTAAAACTTGTGATGTTTACTTTTGGCCAGTTACAGATGAAAGTTAACTGCATTTAGGTCCATTTTTGCAGAACATTTCAATATTTTGGTACACATCTGCCTGGTAGGCTGCTGAAATGTCGGCCCATTTCAGAAAAGGTGCTGAACTATTAAAAGGACTAGCTATTGATTTAATTAATAATGGCAAGTTTTGAGTAGTTGAAAGTGTTTGATTTTGGATACTCTTGCCAATATTTACCATCTAGGGTAATATAATGCTCACACATAACAATTTTTAGTCAGCTGGTCGAAGTAGCGTGTTAATATCTTAAGGCTCCTTTAGCATGATGATATAGAAAAAGTTCATAAACACAAATCTGTCTTATGCTGTTTCCTATAATAATATGATACACTTGATTTATTGCCATCATGGTCGGTTTCCATGTCTGAGTCATTGTATTAGGAAAAAAAAGATGGCCTGAAAATATAGATTTATTGTTTCCTGGATTTTCTATAAGGAAATTAAGCCAACTACACTAGAATTGAACCAAATGAAAAAAAAAAAAGTTTTAGACATTTAATTTAGAAAGGAAAATTAGTTTTACTCTTGCATTTATCATAAGTTCTTCACATAAAACTAGGCACTAGAATGTATTTGGAAAATATTTGAAATACAAACACGGAAAACCAGTAACATGTTTGTATGGAAAACGTGCCTAGCAAACACAAAAATGTTCTTAATTTAGCTTTTATAATTTTGGTCAAAATATTTTTAAAACAGGATAATATAAAGGGTCAAGAAAATGTTAATAAGAAAAACTGGAATATTTTTTAAATGTTGACAACTTGTTATTTTTGCAAAATTATGTTTTGCAGCAAGTTTTCAAAAATGTTTTTGAATGTTAGTAAAACATTTTTCAGTACTTGTATTTAAATATACCAGACATTTTAACATTTCCTTTGTGCTGTTGTGGTGGGCCTAAGTACCTTACAGTTTTGAAAGTGTTTATTTCTTTGTGCTTTTGAGAAGAAACAACAACAACACAAATATAAACAAACCCAGATTTGTGTGTTAAATCACAACAGTGGTCAATAGTGACAACTTAAGACATGGAAGCCTACATATTCTCTAGCAGGGGCAAAAATAACCTGCAAATGATCAATTTGATCCAATAAAGATGAAAGCATTAGTCATTTTTGTTTTAACTTTGACATTGAATTTGGGGTTGATTAAATAATATAAGACAGTTATTATACAAATACAACATGTTTTGAGGGGAAGTAGTCAAAACTACTGGTCCCGTGGTGTTGGATGATTTGACTACTTCCCACGCGTCAGCGGAGGGAAGTAGTCAAATCATCCAACACCGAGGGACCAGTAGTTTTGAATACTTCGAAATGGAACATGTTGTATTTGTTTTACTATACCTCATAAATATTTTCACTATCAGGGTAAAATCGTAAGCAAAAGTCAACACACACACCAGTCAACGTGCCGGCCAGCATGGTAAATAAGCTTAATATTTTGCTTACCTGATTTTATTGGAAGATTTCTGTTCAATCAATTTACATTTTGACCTATATTATTCTAATTTTCTTTTTAACATTCCATAAATAGCATTTTGTTTCATAAAATGTCAAATTCGCGTAATCTCGGCAAAATAACTGCATCAGACGCCATTTTCACGATAAACGCGTCTGCAGAATCGCCGTCTGAAGGAACAGTGACGCGGGGTCGAGACACCGTGTGGTAGTAGGGTGCGGAAGTTTTACTACTTCCCGCATGCGCCGTAATTGCACAGGCGCGGGAAGAAGTCAAAATACCGTACTCGGACGCTGGCGTTATTAACCAATAAGATGTCTGGATTACCTAATAAATATGTATGAGGTATAGTAATATGTACTGTTGACCAACATCCTCCCAAGGGGAAGGGGAAGGAGCAGTTGCTGTAGGATGCATACCAATTGTTCTGTACATGGAGATTTGGACGTTGAGTTCCTACGCATCGGAACACAAAGAGGAGTAGATGTAGATATACCCTTACTCTGCTGAATAGGGCTGCAAGCTATAAATACTATGCAATGGTTATTAATGAAGTTGTAAATAAGTTAGAGTTCAAAATAAATAAAAATAATAATGCTGCTTCTCCAGAATAGGGTAGGATCCCCATTACATGGTAGGGTGGAGGATACAATTACTTAACCCACACAAGACTTTACATAATTATTTACATTGCTAAAGTTTGTTTGGATTTTAACTGGTGAACAGTCCCCATAACAACTTGCATATGTGCTGCGCCCACTGTGTGCAAGCCATTCTACACTAGTATATCAATACAAGTTAGTCTTACTATTTTCGCCAATTGCATATACATGTATAAGGTAAGTCAAAAGTTCTTATGCAGCAATTTGGTTTTTTTATCAATTGATGCTGCTGTAAAAGCATGCTGCTTTGCCCACAATTTTGCCAGGTCTTGAAATGCAGCATTCTTTTGGTTGGCATTTAAAAGTGCAAAAAGCTTTAAAGCGTGCTTTGAGTTTGGAATAAACGAGAGTCAAGATATGTGTAAGTGAATCAAGTTTGTTCAGGTGCTAAGCCTTATAAGCCTACCACAAGATCATATCGTATATGATATCATAATATACGAAGTGAAAATCTAATAACCTATCAGTGTAACAGAGGCTTAACCAATTTTTTCGGTCAAGGGGGTCAAAGTATGGTTTCATTTACCATTAATGATCTAACTTCCTCCTCCTGATTTAGCCAGATTGCCAGAAATAATTTCTAGCAGTGTCCCTTCTGATTCTATTTACCCATGCAATCTCCCTTTTAAAAGAATCCTCTTTCCATTTTCATTTCATGCATGATTTTTTTGATCAATTCCTCAGATTGTCTATATAGAGTTATCATATCGATTACCGCATGTTACCATGGCTACAGTAATACAGTACTCAAACTAAATAAGGTACCAGATACAAGATTCTGTTTGCAAAATTTGTCTAAATATCAAAGTGAACAGGTCTAATTGAGCACTATATTCTCTTTTTGTCAACAATTCAAGACAATGCTGACTGATATTGATTTTAATTTTTTTACACAAATCAATTCTGTTTTGCGTATCTGGCATCCAGTGCGACTCATGGCACGAATCGATTTGGGTGATTTGCGTCCAAATTGTGTACCCGTTATGTTATTTTTCTACAATTATATGCAATCAGAGTCTTGTAAATTAATTTCTATGACCTTATTTATTGAGCACTGTAACACATCTCCATATTCTGATCCATATCTCAATTCTCTATACATGCATGTTTTTCCAGAAGGATCAGCTGTTGGTACGTCAGTCAACACAAAATTTTGAATAATTAAAGTAAAAAAGACGGTATAATTGAAATACTTTTGTACTCCATGTTTCAATATGGCACAAAATCTTCACCGAACACTTCCAATTCAATAATTTCACACACTTTTGTGGATTTGTATATTTTGTTGACACAGACAGACCGTACATTCATCTTCCCCTGTTCACTATTTTCATCATTTTTTTTTCTTCAAAATTAAGTATGATCTTTTGGTCTTCATCTCACCCTGTTTTTTAGTTGCTTCTAAATAAAGTACTTTTGAAAATTTAGCAATATTTCCTAAAATCAATTAAGTTTCATGTTCATATAGTAAGCAAAAGATTTTGTGTTCTAATCAATAGCAGGACACAGCCATCAGTGGAAGCACAGTGTTAGTTATCTTGTTCGAGAGTGCTTTGTGTATAAATCAAATGCAATGGAGCAAACTGCAACTTTTGAATTTGCATCTCTTGGGTTTTTGAATCATTGTATCTTTACCTCTTGAACGATTTTAAAGAATGGGGTCTTAAATTCGAGCTAAAAGATGCAGCTATTGGCTGTTGTTTCTAATTATGACATATCTTGTTTAGGATACAGGGGTGAACATAACTGGTACCTTAATTCTTTTGCTTACTGTACATGCATAGAACAACATTCTGAAGGCAACATTCAATACTAACTCAATTCCCTTCATCTGCCATCAGTCTGAACATTTCTCCACAAACCATTTATGTTAAAGGGGCTGTGTAATAATTATGAGCAGGGGGGGGGTAAAATTTCCAAACAGCGTGCCAAAAAATACTTGGCCCTCTAGGCTTGCCAAAATTGCTTTCCCCCTCTCTGCCTGACAAAAAATCTTTGCCCCCCCCTTTCATATGCCAAATTTTTGGGATCCCAATTTGCAAACTTTAAATAGATATATATTACGAATGCGAGTGCAGCAAGCAAGAAAATTCGCATATTTAAGCGATTTTGTATTGTTTTTCTGATCCTAAGCATTTGAGCGTTTTATTTTAAAAGGTGCCAAAATCGAAAAAGGTGCCAAAATCGCTTGCTCTCGGCTTGTCAAAAACTCATTGCTCCCCTCTCGACTGGGCAAAAACTTCTTCACCCCCCAATTGTATCCTCCCCAGGGCACATAATCATTGCACAGCCCTAAGTTACATGTATCAAATTCCTTTGATATCATTTAAAAAAAAAAAAAGCAGAAATGCATGCCCATATTTACATCTCATTTTTTATGCTAAGATTGGAAACAGCAAATACTAGTACATCATGCCATGCATTTCAATTCCATTTAAATCTCTCCATGCTTTCATTGCTCTCATGTCATTTGATCACCCTCATTGCTTGTAAATATTTGTTCCCAAATATATTATTACATTTCTTATCTGTATTTTGTTTAGTTATAGCATTTCATTGTTATATCTGTAACTTTTATATTATTTATTCAGTTGTAGTTATTTTTAGTTTGACTATTTGGTTTTTTTACATGTGTTTCTCTGTTTACTATTAGTACTTTTTTATGTTGTCAAATATTTGGTGTTGATTAGTTTATGCAGTGCACTAAAGGTAGAGACATAATATAACATTGGTTATTAAATTTATAATTTTCCTTGTTGTTTGTTTGAAAACATTTTTTATAAGATCCAGTGTACTATTATTTGTACAATTATGAGATTTGGAAAGTTGCAAATTTTTGCCATTGTTTTGAAGTCTCTCAAAGTACCTTGAAGTGAAAAAGCCAAACTGAGGCTTTATTCCAAAAATTCAGGTGACCACAATTTGCAGGAAGTTGTTTTCTTTAATTTGAGATATCAGTGGTGGCAAATGATGCAGAAATCGCCAACTTATAAAACAAAAACTGATGGAAGGTACAAATTCATACCTTCCATTTATACCTTCCGTCAGTTTTTGTTTTTTAAACTTGATGATTTCAACATCATTTGCCATCATTGATGCCTCAAATGAATGAAAACACTCTTGTGCACATTGTGGTCACCTTGAATTTCAGAATCTTCTTTTGCTGTGGGATCAGGTTATGAAACTGGTGCCTAATATTTGTATGTTGTATGTTTTATGTTTTACTAATTTCACCATATTTCTATCAGACATTTAGTGAAATCTTTAGTTTACCCATAAACTGGATGATATTCTTGATGATTGGTTTGTCCACCGACTCAAGTTGACCCAGTACATATTCTATACATTTTTGCAAACATAATGCATGTATATACATTGTACATCATTAGAGATTTAGTTTATCATGCAACTAATATCACATCTTTGTTTTTCTCCATATTTACTTTGACTTTTGCATCAAATCCTCTCATGCTACCTCCCTAAAAACCAAATGACTGGCAATGCATGGCAAACCCCAAATCCCAAATATGCTTCAACTATGTGCCTCACAATTGCATCGCTGTGGCCGCTTGGTCTCCACGAATTACCGGCTGTTTTTGCTGGCTTCGAACCGGGCCATGCTGGGAACCGGTACCACACTCACCTATGGTGGTTGCCGTGACCTGCACTTTTGCAATTGTACCACTGTGACAATGTTACCATGGTTACAGCACCAAATACATGTAAGTTACATTGTTGATGAATATGTTTTAGTACATAAGTGGTGGATTCGGTTATAAAGTAGGTACAGTAGCTGGTTTTGCTAATTGGTTTGGGAAATTATTATTAAAGGTGGTTTTGTATTATACTAAAAAGATAATAACAAACCTTTGGGATAACTTTATTAAAAGATAAATAATGTAGTATTTTGTAAATAACACAGTTTTTTAATTGAATATTGTGTGGTAATTATTTTCCTTGAAGGTAGGTGCTACTATAGAAACAATCAGACAAGAAAAAAGTTACTTATTGTAGAAAACCAAGTTACAGTTTTTCTACATGTGACAGGTGCAGTCCTTTTAATTTAGCCAGGGGCGGGTAACTCTCCCAGGGGCTAGCTGGGATTGCTAAATACTAAAATAAGTTGAATGTTTAATATGTTTTGATGTAAACTGGGGGCCCTTGCCCCCCGGGGGGATCACTCACATAAATGGTCTGTACGCATGCGTGACCAAAAAAAACAAGTAAAAGGGGGTGTTTTTTTTTAGGCAAGGCAAGTTACGCGCGTGACGCGTTTAGGGTCTAAAAAACAGTGATTTTCAAGAATAAGGGTAGTTTTCTGAAACTGGACAACTTGTTTAGGGTACCTTTTCAACTTTTTGGTAAATTATGAGTCCAAAAAGGGTACATTTGTTGCATTTTCACCAGCCAAAAACTCATTAGGGGGTAAATTCTACACTAAATTATCTTATTAAGGGGCTAAATCTGCTGGTAGGGTAAAACTCGTTTAGGGGGTGTTTGAAAAAAATTTGGTCACGCATGCGTAGTGTGCGCATATTTGAGTGCCCTGAATGCTCCCCCTTTGCCATGTATATAACTCCCGGATATAACTTAGATAACTTGTTTGAATTTGGGAAATTTGTATGATAGTATTAACTATTATTATCAGTAGAATTTACAGCAGCAGCAGGGCATGTACACAAGTTCTTGGAAGGTTTCCAGGGTATCAGATGACATATGTTACAGCCAGAAGGCTCAAATATGTTTTTTCCAATACCTTGTCTATTTTGTTGAATTTAAGTAATATTATCTACTTGAATGATATCCAACTGTTAGCACTATGGACCACAATGGCCTCATCCCAATGCCATAGTTCAATAACCTCAATTAAAAAACCAAGAGTGCAAAAATTGACCTCAAGTTGCGGAGTATGAGTTTTTGTACCCAAATTTTCAAAGGTCATTCAATAAATGTACAAATGTATAATGGTTAAAGAGCTGTGTACTAATAGATGAGAATGTTTTGGATCCTAGTGTAGGGAAAAAAAGGTTGATGCCCGGGTCACAAATGGTAGATATGCTTCCATATGTAAGTGGTACCCATGCAGATTGTCAAGCATTTCAACATTGGATCCTAAATGGCATATTCAGGGGAGGGGTAGCAAATTTCACCCCTTATTGGCATAAGATATTAGATATTTTACGCCCTAAATGGCATAAGACAAACCCCCAGATGAGTAACTATTCCAGAGAGAATACACTGGAACTACACTAATTCATTTTCTTTGTTCAGGGGTTTGGTTTATTACTCGTGTACCGAACCATCTCCAGAACCATCTCCAGATCAGATCATGAACACTCTGCAAATAAGTGACCCTTTATATGTCGAAGACGGGTTGAAATATTCATACAACCCGAAACAACGAACATTAACAGTTAATAGCCTAAAAAAGTGCCCTTTTCCTGGAGGTGTCGTCATGTCGAGCAGGTCAAAATTTGACCCCTTTTCAACATTTTTTGTGACAAGCATGCTTACCAAACAAGTGAATGCAATTTTATTGATTTTCAGGCCGTTTGGGGCCATTTTACTTTCAGCCCAATTTCACGCTGTTTTCAGGGTTTTCTACTACTTTTCGGGGTATTTCACAAGCATCAATCATTTAGTGTGTTCCCTTGCTAGACGATAGGTGACGGGTTGGGTGCATCACATCATCTATGATCACATGGTTGCATGATATCAAGATAACCAAAGGTCATTGCATTCAAATATACATGTGTTATCATTCAGACATGTGTTGTCTACTGTTTTTTACCCATACAATTCTACACTAACTAAGTATCAAAGGAATAAAGTTTGTTACTTTGCTATCTCAACCCCGGATCTCAACCCCCAAAAGAAAATTTTAACCCCTACCCCCTACCCAAAAAGATTTATACAAAGACCATTCTGATATGTACATGCATGTGTATGGTGTATAAAATACAGGTGATGTCATCTAGTTTCGACAAGGACAGCGTTGCAACATCAATGCAAAAAAAATAATAAAATTATTTGAACACACATAAAAAAATTCTATTTTTTAATATTTTTAATCTGCATATTTCAAGGCCAGATCATGTGTGACATATTGCAGCCAGGGGCTCTGAGGACATATGTTGTAATTTTGACTCAACAAGACTTTCACTATTTAAAAAGTCTATGCTTTGGCATTTAGAATTTTCATTCTCAATACTAAAATGCATAAATTGCACTTTTGAGAAAACATACTTCATTGGTGCACTTAAATTCCAGCAGGGATCCCTGATTCCAGTAAGAGTGAACACGCCACTGATTGCAGTTGATATTCCCAATCCCGCCAATACAAAAATTAATACGGGAAATTTGTGTGCTTGTTTTTCGAATAATTATGATGATACACATGACACCAATATCACAGTAGGTTCAGTGATTGTTTCTGAACAGTGCTGACAGTTCAGTTCAAATTATTATGTCAACTTCCTGCCCTAGCAG
The DNA here is from genome assembly GCF_039555335.1 of Amphiura filiformis. NCBI lineage: Eukaryota > Metazoa > Echinodermata > Ophiuroidea > Amphilepidida > Amphiuridae > Amphiura > Amphiura filiformis. The sequence goes on along the minus strand of NC_092639.1, from coordinate 54,013,755 downwards.
AAATTCTATACAGCAAGAAGTGTATCAAAAGTGTATCAAAGTGTATTAAAACTGTATCAAACAGCAATTTAATACAGTTTTGATATACAAAGGTGTATTGAAAATGTATCAACTGAAAATATAAGGTATCAAAACTGTATCAAATACCACCTAACTGTATCAAAAATGTATCAAAAGTGTATCAAATTTGAACTTAGTTAATTTTGGCCATGCTTGTGGTGTATCAAAAGTGTATCAAATTGAACTTTGCAGTTTTTCAGTGTATGTAAAGTGTATCAAAGTGAACTTTTTGGTGCTAGATGTATATCAAAAGTGTATCAAATTGGACTTAGTCAAATTCTGGCTGCATACAGTGTATCAAAAGTGTATTAAATTGGACTTTGCCTGTTTTTTAGTGTATGTAAAGTGTATCAAATTGAACTTAGTTAATTTTTGGTGTCTAGAGGTATATCAAAAGTGTATCAAATTGGACTTAGTCAAATTCTGGCTGCATACAGTGTATCAAAAGTGTATTAAATTGGACTTTGCCTGTTTTTTAGTGTATCAAAGTGTATTAAATTGGACTTAGTTTATTTTGGGTGGCTAGAGGTATATCAAAAGTGTATCAAATTGGGCTTTCATAAACTGACCTTTTGTAGTGTATCAAAACTGTATCAATAACTGATCACATGTCTAGATAATGACTCATCATTTTCAAATTTGCCCATGTGGCATGTATGCAGTTAACACCAGGATTTGCATTTGGAAATGTACTGTATTTTAGAGCAAATTATGGTGTTTTATTTATCATGATGATGATACAAACATGCTTGTAGACTGCACATTAGGTTACAATGTAGTTGTAATCAGGGACTGTGATTAAAGAGGAAATATCTGACTTTGTTCTGATAAGGTAAGCTTACTATATATTATATATAGGGCCTCAATGTATATGTATTAAGCATGAATATAGCACATGCCTGTATAGTAGATGTTATTGGTAGCCTTTTTGTCTCTTTATTGAGGGTAACAACTTCAGTGACAAGCACTGCATTCCAAGCAGGCCTTCTGATGTATGTATGTTCCATTTTGGTTGGGTTTTGCTTCTTTTTTGCAAGACTTTCTCACACATTTATCCTATTGCGTTGTAATTTTGAACGTTGACAGGGGAAAGTGCATTGAGCTGCTCCGTGATGGGGGAAAGTGCTAGAGGTCAGCATTAGCAGTAGAGGGCAGTGTTGAATTTGAGCTTGATTAGACTAATTTCAAAATTTGACCTTTGACCCCTTCACTTTGGGGTCATTAATGTTTGCAAATATGTTTAGATCATGTACGGATAATTCTTGTTGAATTTGAGCTTGATTGGACCAATTTTGAAATTTGAAAAACTGTATCAAAAGTGTATAAAAACTGTATCAAAAGTGTATCAAAAGTGTATCAAAAGTGTATAAAAAAGTGTATCAAAAGTGTATCAAAAAACTATCAAAAGTGTATCAAAAAAACTATCAAAAGTGTATAAAAACTGTATCAAAAGTGTATCAAAAACTATATCAAAGGTGTATCAAATGGCATGTATCAAAATAGGGCGGTCCAGCTGGCCAGCATTAGAATTGGAACGCTGATTTGATACAGTGACATATTTGATACACTTTTGATATAATTATGTATAAAATGTGTATAAAATGAAAGGATAAGAATTTCAATGCTAATTTGATACAGTTTAAATTGGTACGCTGATTTCATACAGTGACATATTTGATACACTTTTGATATAATTATGTATGAAATGTGTATGAAATGAAAGGATAAAAATTTCAACGCTAATTTGATAGTTTAAATTGGAACCCTCATTTGATACAGTAACATATTAGATACACTTTTGATATAAATTATGTATGAAATGTGTATGAAATGAAAGGATAAAAATTTGAACGCTAATTTGATACAGTTTAAATTGGAACCCTGATTTGATACAGTAACATATTCGATACACTTTTGATATAAATTATGTATGAAATGTGTATGAAATGAAAGGATAAAAATTTCAACGCTAATTTGATACAGTTTAAATTGGAACCCTGATTTGATAGTTACATATTTCATACACTTTTGATATAATTATGTATGAAATGTGTATGAAATGAAAGGATAAAATTTGAACACTAATTTGATACAGTTTAAATTGGAACGCTGATTTGATACAGTTACATATTTCATACACTTTTGATATAATTATGTTTGAAATATGTATGAAATGAAAGGATAAAAATTTGAACGCAAATTTGATAAAGTTTAAATTGGAACCCTCATTTGATACAGTAACATATTCGATACACTTTTGATATAAATTATGTATGAAATGTGTATGAAATGAAAGGATAAAAATTTGAACATAAATTTGATACAGTTTAAATTGGAACCCTCATTTGATACAGTAACATATTCGATACACTTTTGATATAAATTATGTATGAAATGTGTATGAAATGAAAGGATAAAAATTTGAATGTTAATTTGATAGTTTAAATTGGAACGCTGATTTGATACAGTTACATATTTCATACACTTTTGATATAATTATGTATGAAATATGTATGAAATGAAAGGATAAAAATTTGAACATAAATTTGATACAGTTTAAATTGGAACCCTCATTTGATACAGTAACATATTCGATACACTTTTGATATAAATTATGTATGAAATGTGTATGAAATGAAAGGATAAAAATTTGAACATAAATTTGATACAGTTTAAATTGGAACCCTCATTTGATACAGTAACATATTCGATACACTTTTGATATAAATTATGTATGAAATGTGTATGAAATGAAAGGATAAAAATTTGAACGCTAATTTGATACAGTTTAAATTGGAACCCTGATTTGATACAGTAACATATTCGATACACTTTTGATATAAATTATGTATGAAATGTGTATGAAATGAAAGGATGAAAATTTCAACGCTAATTTGATACAGTTTAAATTGGAACCTTGATGTGATACAGTGACATATTTCATACACTTTTGATATAATTATGTATGAAATGTGTATGAAATGAAAGGATAAAATTTGAACGCTAATTTGATACAGTTTAAATTGGAACGCTGATTTGATAGTTACATATTTCATACACTTTTGATATAATGATGTATGAAATGTGTATGAAATGAAAGGATAAAAATTTGAGCATAAATTTGATACAGTTTAAATTGGAACCCTGATTTGATACAGTAACATATTCGATACACTTTTGATATAAATTATGTATGAAATGTGTATGAAATGAAAGGATAAAAATTTGAATGTTAATTTGATAGTTTAAATTGGAACGCTGATTTGATGCAGTTACATATTTCATACACTTTTGATATAATTATGTATGAAATATGTATGAAATGAAAGGATAAAAATTTGAACGCAAATTTGATACAGTTTAAATTGGAACCCTCATTTGATACAGTAACATATTCGATACACTTTTGATATAAATTGTGTATGAAATGTGTATGAAATGAAAGGATAAAAATTTGAACGCATAAATTTGATACAGTTTAAATTGGAACCCTCATTTGATACAGTAACATATTCGATACACTTTTGATATAAATTATGTATGAAATGTGTATGAAATGAAAGGATACAAATTTGAACATAAATTTGATACAGTTTAAATTGGAACCCTCATTTGATACAGTAACATATTCGATACACTTTTGATATAAATTATGTATGAAATGTGTATGAAATGAAAGGATAAAAATTTTAATGTTAATTTGATAGTTTAAATTGGAACGCTGATTTGATACAGTTACATATTTCATACACTTTTGATATAATTATGTATGAAATATGTATGAAATGAAAGGATAAAAATTTGAACATAAATTTGATACAGTTTAAATTGGAACCCTCATTTGATACAGTAACATATTCGATACACTTTTGATATAAATTATGTATGAAATGTGTATGAAATGAAAGGATAAAAATTTGAACATAAATTTGATACAGTTTAAATTGGAACCCTCATTTGATACAGTAACATATTCGATACACTTTTGATATAAATTATGTATGAAATGTGTATGAAATGAAAGGATGAAAATTTCAATGCTAATTTGATACAGTTTAAATTGGAACCCTGATTTGATACAGTTACATATTTCATACACTTTTGATATAATTATGTATGAAATGTGTATGAAATGAAAGGATAAAATTTGAACGCTAATTTGATACAGTTTAAATTGGAACGCTGATTTGATAGTTACATATTTCATACACTTTTGATATAATGATGTATGAAATGTGTATGAAATGAAAGGATAAAAATTTGAATGCAAATTTGATACAGTTTAAATTGGAACCCTGATTTGATACAGTAACATATTCGATACACTTTTGATATAAATTATGTATGAAATGTGTATGAAATGAAAGGATAAAAATTTGAATGTTAATTTGATAGTTTAAATTGGAACGCTGATTTGATGCAGTTACATATTTCATACACTTTTGATATAATTATGTATGAAATATGTATGAAATGAAAGGATAAAAATTTGAACATAAATTTGATACAGTTTAAATTGGAACCCTCATTTGATACAGTAACATATTCGATACACTTTTGATATAAATTGTGTATGAAATGTGTATGAAATGTGTATTAAATGAAAGGATAAAAATTTGAACATAAATTTGATACAGTTTAAATTGGAACCCTCATTTGATACAGTAACATATTCGATACACTTTTGATATAAATTATGTATGAAATGTGTATGAAATGAAAGGATACAAATTTGAACATAAATTTGATACAGTTTAAATTGGAACCCTCATTTGATACAGTAACATATTCGATACACTTTTGATATAAATTATGTATGAAATGTGTATGAAATGAAAGGATAAAAATTTTAATGTTAATTTGATAGTTTAAATTGGAACGCTGATTTGATACAGTTACATATTTCATACACTTTTGATATAATTATGTATGAAATATGTATGAAATGAAAGGATAAAAATTTGAACATAAATTTGATACAGTTTAAATTGGAACCCTCATTTGATACAGTAACATATTCGATACACTTTTGATATAAATTATGTATGAAATGTGTATGAAATGAAAGGATAAAAATTTGAACATAAATTTGATACAGTTTAAATTGGAACCCTCATTTGATACAGTAACATATTCGATACACTTTTGATATAAATTATGTATGAAATGTGTATGAAATGAAAGGATACAAATTTGAAGCATAAATTTGATACAGTTTAAATTGGAACCCTCATTTGATACAGTAACATATTCGATACACTTTTGATATAAATTATGTATGAAATGTGTATGAAATGAAAGGATAAAAATTTTAATGTTAATTTGATAGTTTAAATTGGAACGCTGATTTGATACAGTTACATATTTCATACACTTTTGATATAATTATGTATGAAATATGTATGAAATGAAAGGATAAAAATTTGAACGCAAATTTGATACAGTTTAAATTGGAACCCTCATTTGATACAGTAACATATTCGATACACTTTTGATATAAATTATGTATGAAATGTGTATGAAATGAAAGGATAAAAATTTGAACATAAATTTGATACAGTTTAAATTGGAACCCTCATTTGATACAGTAACATATTCGATACACTTTTGATATAAATTATGTATGAAATGTGTATGAAATGAAAGGATAAAAATTTGAACGCTAATTTGATACAGTTTAAATTGGAACCCTGATTTGATACAGTTGCTTATTTGATACACTTTTGATATAATTATGTATCAAATATGTATGAAATGAAAGGATACATTTCATTTGATACTTTTTGATACATTATCTTGGCATTTGATACACTTTTGATATGTATAAAATGTGTATGCAATGTTAATTTGATACAGTTTTGATACATAAAAGTGTATGAAATGAGGGTTCCAATTCAAAGCCTTTTATTTCATACATTTTTCATACGTATCAAAAGTGGTGTATCAAAAGTGTATCAAATTTCAGCCAGGGTGATGTCAAGTATTGATTTAATATAGACTATTTATCCCAATTTATGTATTATTACAATCATTTGTTCTTTTCATTTATCACAAATTATTATTTCATACAATATCAATCTGCCACTTATCACTTTGTATAACAATTTATTATACATTGTGTATCAATAGCCCAAGGCTACATACATGTGTACAATGTACAAAATAGTATCGGAATTGTGAGTGATATTTTATTGCATCATGGTTTTGTGAAAAGTGTCTATCAGGATGTTTGTTTTATTGTAGTTCAGTGAATAGTGAAACCTAAATCAACCGTGCAAATTTCCTTAAAACTGGCTATTCCATTTGAAATATATACACCCCATATAAACTTTAATCCTTAATCTTCCACACAGGGAGTGTGAATTCCGAATGGGGTTACCTGAATAGGTGATTCCATTTGAAATCTATTCCCCCTGTGTGGGAGATTAAGATCATATCTTTCATGTGGGGTGTATGGAGTTCATCTGAAATAACCCAATTTCACTGTGAGCGAGATGATCTCATTTTAACGGCAAAGTTCAAAAACCCCTATTCAACACTGATAGCTCAAAAGTTGACTTCACATTATGGAGTTTTTGTACCCATCACAATCAAATGTCATGCTATGCATGTAGAAGCCTATTGGGGTTAATGAACTGTGTACTGATAGATGAGCATATCATTGAATTCATTTGATTTTATATTGATGTACATAGTTTTATGGGGTTTTGTTGGAATGATTTTCTGCACCAATGATCCATAAACCAAATTTTCCTAAAGTTAGAAATGAATTCCTGAAGATCTCTGAAGCTAAAAGGTTAAAAAGTGCATGGTAACTTGGAGACAGCCATGTATGTGAACTGAACTGTTTCTACACAATTCTGTACTTAGTTCTTGGGAAGTGGGGGTCTTGAGTTGAGGCCATGTACAAGTTTGCCCAGTTTATAAGATTCCGAAGAGGAGGCCTGAGGCTATCACATCTTGTTTTGAAATTCTGGTTTGATTGTGTACTTTAATGGACTAAAATATCCTGTGAAAAGTAGAGCCTTTTCATCTGAGACGATGAGATGATAATACTTTAGGTATTATCGTCTTTAAAAAGTATTATCGTCTCAGCTTTTCATTAACTTTTGTTGCTCTACTGAAAAAATATATTTATAATGGTGTATCCACTGTTCTTGATTGAGAAGAAAGTAATTCTTTCAATAGTTCTGCCCTTAGGCCAAAAAAAAATATTGTTGTGTTGCCCTCAAGTGGGAAAATGGGAAATTGTTGTGTTGCCCTCAAGTGGGAAAATGGGAAAGTTTTTTTAAACCTTCAGTTTGTAAAAATCCACTCAAATATTAAATAATGCTTCTTCAATTAGGGACATTTGTCAATTTTGACTTCTGGATACCTGTTAGACATCAATTAAAGACTAGTCTTTCAATAAAATATTAATTTTAAGTGAAAAACATTGATTTTTTGAACAAATCTGTAAAAATCATTATTCAAAAAAAAAAAAAAACCCGACCCTGATTTTTCAGGATTTAGGGTCGAACGGTTGAGGGCAACACAACAATTTTTTTTGGCCTTACCATGGCATCCATGGTGTTCAAAGTGTGATGACTTTTTAAAAAGGAGAGATAGAAAAAAAATCATATACCCTTGGCTTAAATAAATGTTAAAGCAAACATTTTGACAATCTGAGATATTTTAATTTGCTTTATATTACCCAGGTCACCCTAGTCCAAACAATTACTCTCAGGTGGCTCATTATGTCATTATGCTCAGGAGTCCCTCGGGGATCAGTAATATGCCCCATTACCCATAGACATGGAAATGTGGTTGTGTCTATTATGTATATTGTGGCTTGTCAGAAATAGCAGAGCTATTTATAACTAAATTACTATGCACTTGATATTGCTGGTCACATTGGCCATAAAATATTCTTCAGTCATAAAGCTTGTTTCATCATATAAATTTGTATATATTGGCTTAGGAAGATATTCAACATTTGGGCTGCTGAAAATTTGGCAAAATATAGGTCACAAACACTCATTTTCCTTCTATTTTATCAAAAATGTTTAACTTCACGTAGGATGATTGGGGGGGGGGGCTGAAAGGTATTCCACCCCTGCACCAAAATTATTGAGGGGGCTGAGCCCCCAAGCCCCCCTCCCCTGGTTCCTAAGCATATGGTATACAACGTAAAATTTTTACAGAATTGATTTTATCATATTTATATGCACCTAATATTGGGCAAGCAAGTAGATGTTTTTCGTTATACATGTAGTTATATACACTTTATTGACATTTAATATTAGTAATAACTGTAGTTTCATATAGTTTCTGAAAAGGCTATTATTAGAGCTTATTAGATATTTTGTTTATAGCTTTTGGTGGGTTTAGGCTAGTATATATAATTAAGATATTTGAAGGAGGATTTCGTGATCCTAGCATCCTCTTTTTATGACATTTTTCAGTACATATCCACGAAAAAAGCCTATTCCCAAAATTTCATTTGATTCCGATTTTATGCGTTTGCGAGTTATGCATGATTATGTGTATTACACTGCTCCATAGACAATGCGTTGTAATTTCGTTCTGGTGCACCAGAACGAAATTCAAATTTCACGATATCTTTGCAAAACGAATTAATCTGCAAGAAATATTTTGTACATACACATTATGTAGCCAGAGGTTTCCAGTGATATAAAAATCTCAACTTTTTTTGAGAAAAGTGGGGGGATGAGGCTGGGGATCACGAAATGCCCCTTTAACATTGCTCTGTGAAACTGTGATAACATATCATGGTATTTTGTATGAGGGTGAGTACTTTGTGCCCATCCATGAACACTTTTTTGTTCAATACAGATGCTAGGCCCTTGAAACTCAATTGCCTGTTCTTGTCACCCGCGCGGGCATTATGAAACTTTGCCTGCATTTGTGAACCAAGAATCCGAAAAAAATTCATTATATGGTAAAATAGTACTGATGACGCAATCAGACCAAGCCATATATACCCAGGGAATCGTTGGCCGGGCCAACGTCACCTGTGTAGCTAAACGCTGGGGATCTTCTGCGTGGCATGCGAGGGGTCCGATGTTCGAATCCCGGGGGTGCCAAGTGACTTTCTTCTTCATCTTCTCTCCTTTTTCGTTCCTTCTTTCCCTTCCGATAGCACAAAAACCACGGGTAGGTTTAGGGTTAAGGAATATGCGTTAATTACTGGTGTTTTTAAATAATTTCAAGGCATTGAAGTCTTAGTGATTATTTTGAATAAAGTCAGAGCTATTTGGGTCAAATTCCAGAAGTACTTGGCCTGGTTTGTGGATACGAATGACATATTTGACACCCAGCGGCCAAATTATCGGCCTCTAAAAGGGTCTCAGAATTATTTTGATTGGTTATACAAAGAGGTCTATATTATCTATGGAGCCAATCAGAGATGTGGTGAGAATAGTAAGTAGGGCCCAGGCAGTAGGGCTGAAAGGGACTAAGTGTAAATCTGTAGATCTAAAGACTCTATGTTGATTGGTTACTCAAATGATTATATCATTTTATTAACCAATCAGGGGAACTGTGAGAAAGGCAGTTAGTGCCTGTCATGGTGTGGTTACGGTCAGTAATAATCCAGTAATGTTGTAATCCTTGTGATTTTGTTTGGCAACTTTTGAAAATTACGACTAACTCGGTGATAAGTGTCAAGTTAAGGGCTCATATTGAAATTCCCTTACACAGGAAGGTGTGTGCCATCCTGCAGCTTTCCTATGCTAGCTTTCTTTTGTTAAAATCCTGTGTGATTATAACACTGCCATTAGCCACTTAAATTAGGAGCACGCTTTCCTGGGTTGTGCGATGAGCCATAGTCAGTTTGTTTTCTTCCCATTCGTCATGGACCACTTCAAAAGGCAGGGTGTATCACTGATGCATATAATCCATTAATCCGTTTTATGACCGAGCTTTCCTGAGGCGTGGGCTTAGCGAGGGGAATCCTGCCTTCTTTCTGTGTGAAAGCGTGGTAGGGTATTTCAATATGAGCTCTAAGGTGTACAGCTCAAAATAGCAAATAGCATATCACCTGAACACTATATTCCGTTAGGCCTCTGTTTATTTCATCTGATAATTTGTTGTATTTCCTTTTCCTTTTGCAGCACCATGGTTTCCAAACAAGATGCAAGACATAGATGAGTTTGCTAATAACATCCTTAGTTATGGATCAGAGCTGGATTCTGATCACCCTGTAAGTTGAATCTCAACCATATTGAATCATTTGTTCAGATACTGGTTTGCCCTTTCCTAACATAATTGCCTTAAGAAGGCCTATATCAGCCAACAACATCAAGACATAGATGAGTTTGCTAATAACATCCTTAGTTATGGATCAGAGCTGGATTCTGATCACCCTGTAAGTTGAATCTCAACCATATTGAATCATTTGTTCAGATACTGGTTTGCCCTTTCCTAATATAATTGCCTTAAGAAGGCCTATATCAGCCAACAACATCATGCCTAAGAAGCAGAATTTACTTCAACCTGAAAATTGCAGAACTTGTTTAGAGATATGAGCAGGTTTTCTGCATGACTTGGTCTAATTTTGCCACAGGGCAAATTTGGTCTACTTCTGTCAGATGTCAATGCAAGTACCTTATTCAACTTACACTACAAGATTCCTATTGGGGCCACCTGCACAGGTACACCATTGCCACTAATACTTTGCTGGTACTGTGCAGTACCATGGGAGAACTAGTGTAATACCACTGCTGGTGGGTTCTGTGCAGCAGCAGCATTGGTACAATGTAGGTACTTTTTGTTCACCAGTCAGGTATCTTGGTGACAGTGTACTTAATTGTGAAGGCAACCCCAATAGGAATCTTGTAGTGTAATTAGGATCCCTTCCCTACTAGTTAAGCACCCTTGATGAACTTTTATAACAGAGATGTGTGCCATAAAGTGTAGGGTCATGTACCATTATCTGCTGATCCACACTTCTTCACTACTTTCTCTCAGGTATGATTTTAATTTTGTTCAATGGAATTTGGCAATTTTTATGAGGTCAATTGTTCAAAAGTATTATAGAAGATGCACATGTTTGTCACAGACAAAGTTATCACTTTTTGGCAATTTTCTGAATGATTAGCCTTTATCTTGGGACTTTTTAGCACCACATGATTTTTTAGACAACAAAACAAAAACCACCATGGTATACCAGCTCATGTACTTTTCAAGTAGGGTCGGTCCTGTGGGATTTATTTGTTTCTAAAAGTGATGCTAAAAATTCAAAGAAAGCTTGAAAAATCTTAAAATTTTTACAAATATTTCTTTTCTCAAAACATTTCAGTCAAAATCAATCCACTTAGAAATGCCAAAGCATGGTTGTTTTACTTGCCTACAGCTTCACAAATTTGAGCTTTTAGAATGCTGTTTTTCAATCACCTCACATATTTTTATGTTGGTTGCAGGGTTTCACAGATACTGTATACAGAGCACGGCGCAAGGAATTTGCAGATATTGCTTTCCACTATAAACAGTAAGTACCACTTTATACATTGTTTTACCTCAATTTCAGTTGTGACATCACTTTTATGCTAATGCGTTGCAAGTGGTGCCTTTAATGTGCGTATACTATACGCTTTGTGGAATTTGGAATTATGTTTGCACTGTAGGTTGATGCTGATACCAGCAAAAGATCCCGGGGGGGCCACTGGTCATTGACAAGGGGGTATCATGCGTGGCCATGGAGTTTCAAAAAGCACCCTAAACAAGTATGTGCAACGACTGAAAATACACCCCTAAATAAGTATAACAAGTGTAATATCCTACCCTAAACAAGTATTGGCGTTTTTTTACCCCTTAGCAAGTAAAACATATATTTTCGACACCCTAAGCAAGTAATAGGCCTACTACTTGAAGCTCCATTTTCATTGATTTCTTTAATAGTAACTCAGAATGGCTCTGCTACCAGGGCAGAATATGAGCTAGGCCTATTTTAAAATTACAAAATAAACGTTACATTATTTTAAGCTGATTTATAGTAGGCCTATCAGAGAGCCTAAGAGGGAATTAAATGAAAAGAAAATTTACAAAACTCTAACTAAGAAAAAACAACACGAAGAAAAGAAAATAGAGAAAAAGAAGTCAAGAAATGTGAAATTATATCATTTTTGTAGGCCCTATTAAAGTTTCGACAATTTATTCTCCATCCTCCAAATATTATTATAGACCTACAAATCATGTTTCAAAGTGAGACAAAAATCATAAAATAGTGGTCAGATTTTTTTTATGACCTAGGCCTTATTGCGAAAAGATGAAAAGTGCATAGGCCTAATAGGCCCTATTAATAATTTATTTTAAAAGCTTAAATTGACAACAATTAAGGCCTACTTCTGGAAGGAATCGGATGAATAATAGTGGTATTATTTCATAAGTTGAATAAAGTATTAGGATGAAAATAAGTCGGTATATAGCGACTGAGATGCATGGTGCTCAATCAGTTCAGCCAAGACTTGCAGGATTCGTGTATGACTGCAGAATTTGATACCAATCCAAAAACGTATTTTAATTCTGCACCATATCCATCTTACCTTTTAATATTCATTTGATGTTTTCACAATTTATTCAAAAGTTTAAAATTAGTTTTTTAAATAAAATCAAGATCACTTATTGTGACAAAATTCTGACAAAAATATGATGCTTTTGACGATAATAACATGCATGTTTTTATTTATTTATTTTGTGGATAGGTCACAGGTCAAATCAATCAATCATCTACCGTAGATATTTGTGGTTAAATAATTGTATACAACATGAAAATTAGCTTGAAAATCTTGATTTTTATCCATAATACAAGATAGAAAATTCAAATACTAGTAAAATATTTTAAAATGAAATGAGAAACTTTGGACTTGGAATTGAAACTCTTAAAATCAGAGTATACACGTGCTGTGCATGTACAATGTACTGCATGTGTACATCACCATTGAATGTTGTAGGGTTGTGCATGTAGCATTGAATGGGTTAATGGAAAAATATTAACAGGCCAGCTGGGCGAAGTCGGCAATCTTTATGGACTAAACAGAGAACTACACAGTCAAGTCTAGGGATAAACATGAAGGACATGAAACTTATGAAGGACTGGTGTATGGGCCGGGCCCTAAATACGTAAATCTGTTGTGAAAAGATACCCTTTTTTCTCTAATTTCCATGTTTTTGACACCCTATTCACGACACGTGCGTACAGTGCCTGATCGTGAAAAAAAGACCCTTTTTACGTGATTTTTTGGCCACGCATGATACCCCCTTGTCAATGACCAGTGGCCCCCCCGGGCAAAAGATGCACCTATACTCTGATCAGCTTGTAATAGGCAGGACTCATACCATCGAGGATTGATATCGTACACCAGTACCTATGCGAACTGTGCTTTGCAAATTGTGTAACTGATGTGCGCTTTTGTGAAGTTGGGACTTTAAAAAATGCCAGAAATTTCAGAAATGCCAGCCGGGTTAATCAGAAAGATGAGAATCTTATGGTTCATTTTAACCTGGCTGGCACCTTTGTCCAAAAACGTTGCACGGGACCCTATGTAGCCAGAAAATGGCCTCTCTACTATTTATCTATACTAGCGGGACACCCGCGCTACGCGCGGGTCCCCGCTAGGTGAGTAAATGGGAGCGTTCACTAAAACGGGAGGAATTACTGAACAGGTAGAATCATTGAAAAGGTAAATTTCATTTATCTGAGTCTGACCCTCGTTAAGCCTAAGTTTCCATTTTAGCTTCTTTCTTTCTTTTTAGTTTCTTCTACATGGGCCAATTTTGTTCCATTTTTAAAAAACATTTTGCTGCTAAGCTTGCAAATTTCCGTTACCATGTTTTTTATTTACTCAATCCCGTCCCCATTATTTTCTAAATCTGTCCTTTCTTACATTTCCCCGTTGACTTCATTTTTTATTTGCTGCTTAGCTTGTGATTTCTCGTTTTCATGTTATTTATTTAGTTTAATAGCTTTTTTTATTTAAATCATCTAATTTTATTAGATTTTATTATTCTTTCCTTCTTTAGCCTATTTTATTTCCGTTTTCATTTTCTTACTGTGACTAACTATAGGCTAACCCACATACCGTAGGCCTACCTGTTTGTCCTCATTTTGTTTTCTTTTTTAATTACAGTAGGCCTACCTCTTCATTTTGTTTATACTTTTTAACACACATCTTTTCCCGTATTTATTACGCCCACGGTCGGTCGTTCACCATTATCATTCATTGCTTGCGACTCTGCGTCGCTTACGCTTGTGCATGGCGTAGTGCTGCGTTACCGCTTGGCGCTTATCGCCCGGCCTACGCGAGCGGCTTAGCATTAGATACGCCCGACGACGCAGCACGGGCTAGCTTGACAACTGACTCCCTTTTTGTTTACCCAGCATAGCAACGTACCACATTTTCACTGATTTTGAGGCCAATTCTTGACCGTTTTCAACCAAATAAAGTTTAAACACGTTCCCGTATATTCATCGATCTCCCGTATGAATTTGGCGACATTTGGATCGAAACTGACGGAGCCTTTATAGCATACATAGATAGATACATACAACATTTCCCTATTTATAGTAAGATGTGACCATCCTCCACAACTGAGCCCGGATGTCGCCAGTGCCACTATTGAGATATGCTCCATCGAACTTAACAATAAACAATAGGAAACAAAGGATTTATTGACTGTTTTATTGATTTTTCACTACTTAAATGTCAAGTACTATAGACATGATATACATCATTTTCAAGCTAATTTCAAGCAGAATATTTTGGTTGAATATCTCAAAAATGATGATTGGCGACTTCAGGGCTCAGTTGTGCTGAGGGGTCACATATAATCAAATACCAAATTCAAAAGATGTCTTAAAATTTTCGGTCTGATTGACAGTCTTAAATTATAATCAATATTTCAGTACATGTAGGTTCTTGATGGTATTCATCATCTTTTTTTCCCTTCCACAGTGGCAAACCAATTCCACATGTCAAATACACAGAGGATGAAATCAAGACGTGGGGAACCATCTTCAGAAAGCTGACAGAGCTGTACCCGACACATGCATGCCGTGAATTCAACCATGTATTTCCACTGCTGGTTGAAAACTGTGGCTTCAGGGAGGATAACATACCGCAGTTACAAGAGGTCTCCGAGTTCTTGCAAGGTATACTGGGAAACTGACTTTTTTTAATAGATTCAGTTCTTATGAATATTAATGAGCTCATTTGCATATTTGCCTACATTTCCATTAATCCACTCTCCATCTTAAATGCAATCACCGATCAACCTCATTATTATGTCTTCAGAATCTGGGCTCCTATACTTTGTACATAACCTGGCTGTCTGATCAATTTGTGTATCGGTCACCTGGAGCTACAGGGTTTTTTCATATCTGTAGCCTCTTCATAGAGTGCATAGTTCATATACTTTATGTGTAAAAGTCTCTTTTGGTGTGATTTTTTTTGTAAATGTGACAAGCCATGGCCCAAAAAAATATTTTTGACCAAAAATCACATTTTGACCAAAAATCACATTTTTGACCAAAAATCACATTTTTGACCAAAAATCACATTTTTGACCAAAAATCACATTTTTGACCAAAAATCACATTTTCACCAAAAAATACATTTTGACCAAAAACACACTTTTGACCAAAAATCACATTTTTGACAAAAATCACATTTTGTCCAAAAATCACATTTTTCACCAAATATCACATTTTTGACTAAAAATCATATTTTTGACTAAAAATCATGTCAAGAATCATTTTTGACCAAGAGTCGCATTTTGGCCAAAAATCATGTTTTTTACTAAAAATCATGTTTTTGACCAAAAAAGATTCTGAAGACATAATAATGATAAAATTGACGGATAATTTAGCATGATACCTGAATTTATCAGTCTCGCTAGAGTTTTCAAATATCACGCTTCGACTTCGTCTCGCATGATATTTGAAAACTCTAGCTCGACCGATAAATTCAGGTATCACACTCAATCCGTCCAATTTTATATCAAACTTGGTCTTGTGATAGTATTCTTTATATTTACCAACCTTTGTTGTTGGGACCATCTTAACTATGAACCGCATAATTCTAGTTTATAGATTTAGTTCTTCATACTTCCAGCCATAGCATGCCCCTCTGTTTATGGATCTTTTCCCACCTAAACTGGTAACTTGATAGATTCCACAACATGTAGTTCCAAGGTACTTTTAAAATATCAGTCGATAATCAATTCTCATATATAGTCCCTGTTTTCCTCATCATCAAGACCACAAGTTTGTTCCATATCAGTTCCTAATGATCAACCCTCATGTTTGTCCCAATAAAAATCAATTCCTCAAGATCCCAGTTTGTTCCAAATCACTTCTCCATACCCCAAAATTGTTTCAGGTCATTTCTTCAATTGGTCATTGGTTTGTACCAACTCTGATGTGATGCGGGTACTCGTTTATTCAGAGGATATCGTCCAGATCCAGATCCCCATGTATTGAGTGTTCCAGTATTTTTGGCAAAAACTGGTCTCCAGAATTGTACTTGGAACACACATAATTATAAGTCTTTTCAGATAATGTAAAATA
Source organism: Amphiura filiformis (assembly GCF_039555335.1). Classification (NCBI taxonomy): domain Eukaryota; kingdom Metazoa; phylum Echinodermata; class Ophiuroidea; order Amphilepidida; family Amphiuridae; genus Amphiura; species Amphiura filiformis. Next base: position 53,997,128 of record NC_092639.1, on the reverse strand, counting down.
AATTATGTCTCTTCAAAAATGATGCCAGTCATCACATTTCATCTCTGCTTCTTATCCCCAACCAGATTGTACTGGATTTAGGTTGCGTCCGGTGGCTGGTTTGTTGTCTTCAAGAGATTTCTTGGCAGGATTGGCATTCCGTGTGTTTCACAGCACTCAATATATAAGGCATGGATCTAACCCTATGTACACCCCTGAACCGTAAGTAGATTTAAATTATTGTACTTTTAACCACCTGGATACTACTGGTCATCTAACAGCATTTCTGATTGGTTGATAACTTGAAATGCTCATTTCAATTGCCAATTATGACTAGGCTTTAAACTATTTATGGCAAAACTTGCATTTGGAGATGATCTTATTAATACCCTCCATGATTGGTTCAAAATTAGACACAATATTCATTTTTGGCCAATCGGCAGGTAGTTCTCTTGGGTTAAATAAAAACGCCTTTGCCTGCCTTTGTCCCTCCTTGACTACGCCACTGTGTGGTTGGTTTCTTATTTGCAGCCTGACTTTGGGCAGATTTATAATAGGCAAGACTATACCACCATTAACATTCATAGTCAATGGCATACCTGGACTTTGTCAAGGGAGGCAAATTAAACTTTTGCCCAGTGAGCATTAGTTTGGCCCAATTTTACCTGGATATCTGTGAGTGCAGCATGCAAACATGCTCAGTTTCAAACTATTTGAAGTAACAGTTGATACACATTGGATTAATCTCGCTCAAAGGGTGTGAAAATTTGCAATTTTACACTATTTTATACCCAAATCAAGGTGTTAACCGAATGTGTGCGTACTCAAACATCAGTACCCTGCTCCCTATCATGACTTCTGAATTATACTTTTGTGGTGCATAATTATTTTAATTATTAAATTCAATTTAACAGTTTTATTCTTGTCATTTAAAATTGTATTTAAAACTTATTTTTAACAGAGATGTGTGCCATGAGCTGTTGGGTCATGTTCCCTTATTTGCTGATCCACGCTTTGCAACTTTTTCTCAGGTATGTGATCTGTTTTGTCTTTGAACATTGAAATTTCAATAATCATAATATTGTCAACAACAACATAAGTAAATTGTAATCTACATGGTCATTAGATCAAACTTGATTCCCTGAGAGTTTTGAAAGGATTAACTTAGGTTTAGGATGAGGGCTTAGTTAGAAAGCTCCAGAAATATGCTGTCCTGGGTAGATGACACCAAGCTTTTAACCATCATAAAGTTTACTGCTTACTGTTTGTATCCTTATTACGATGGGTATCATCTAAATGTCTATTTGTTTTTAATTCAAGCCCTTTCTAACTTTGATACATTTGAGTACAATACATCTACAATGCATCAATAATGTATGTGAAATACACATCGTGTCCAGCGTTGGATGTAAGACATTTTTATGCGTAGCATTATCAGCTTGCACTACTTGATTTTTGTTACATTTGCAACACTTCACTGTATAAGTATATTGCATGAAATTGTACAATTTTAGAAATGCGTAGCAAAGTGATCAACATTTAGTAGCATTTTGCTCCGCGATATCAGCCACAGATATGCATCCGATATTCTTAATAGATATGAGAAAGTCTCAGCAGTATTGGGAACTAATCATAAAGTTCTCTTTCAGACTAATGTCAATGGATATTATAAACTTGTATATTCACTGATCATTCCAGTCTTATTTAATGTCCTGAACTGTCATTTTACTCTTAAGATAAGATGTAAATATAAACATTTTTACTGAAGAATTTATGCTCACTCTTAATTGACCCAATCTATTTTTTTTGTATTTTTCAGGAGATTGGATTGGCCTCGCTGGGAGCACCAGATGAATACGTTGAAAAGCTTGCCACTGTAAGTTTTGTATTACACATGCTTCCTCTTGTGAAGTTCAATTTTGTGATGTTTTATTAGAATCAGATTTGGAGTGTGTTCACCAGATGTTTTCAATATATGAAGAGCTTTGTTGCAAAACCCCTTACATCCACTTTTGACTTTTTGAGAAAAACAGCTTTTTTTAATTGTGCAAGTCTTACTTGTTCGATTTGATTCAATTTGGGATTGGATAAAGTGTAGATGAATAGAAACTAAAAGAATAGGTTTGGGACAATTTTCAAGGCTTCCTATTTATTTTATTATTTATTTTATATCGCACCTTTTGTGGATGTAAGGGGTTTTGCAACAAAATAAATTTACCCCTTTTCTAGAATCCACCTTTGCAATCAAATTTGAGCCCATTTGTTTGCACTACATTATGTAACTTGACTAATGCTTTGAAAATCAAAAAGAAAAATTGAAATATCTCATTTCCTTTTTAACTATGAATTTTAATTAAATTCGGAAAATGGCATTTTTGGGTATTTCGAAGCTACACCTTTTGTTAATTAAAATGATTTTTTCAAACATAGTGACCCCAAAACAGTTCCTTTTGGTTTTAATAGGTAAAGAACATTCCAGGCTACCATTATACATCAAAAATTTAAAACAAAACAATTCTATATTCATTTTAAGTTCAGTTTTCCGGAAATTCCCTAAGATTTCCCAAACGGGAAATATGCGATAACTCCGGAAGTGAAGGTAGTATGAAGGTCAAACAACCACCAAAATGTGTATTGTTACCCACACTATAATATTATGCCAATTACTCAATTTGGCCAAAAGTGGATGTAAGGGGTTTTGAAACAAAGCTCTTCATATGTGTATTTATGCCATATCCCTGAGTGGACTGACTCCTACAAGTATGCAACAATGCGGGCCACCAAGTATTCTTGTTTTCGGAACTTAGCAATCATTTTTCATTCATATGAATAACAGGTTTAATAACTTCCTTTCAGTTTGCAAACAAGGCCTTGTGATACAATGGGAGCCTTGTTATTTGCTGTTTTTGACACATGCTGAGCGATTGCGATGCATCACTTATATATTGCGATATGTTGCTCGTCGCTTTTGCATTTATACTGATCACAGCGATAGCGACTGCAGATGACAATTAAAATATTCAAAAGGCCACAAAATACATTTTAAGAACATCCATTGCTGTCAATAATTATAGCTTTGAATCAATTTATATCTGAAAAGTTTATTTGTAATAAGTTTGTTTTGTGCTCTGTGAGAACCCAGCAGGGTGGAATTGACCTGGAACCGGGGGTGGGGGAGTACTCAAGTTTGGTTTTGGTAGGGTTGTGCCGCTGAGAATTTGAAAGTGGACCCATCAATATACCAATTTTTCAAGAAATTTGGGCCCGTTGATATACCAAAAGTCAAAAGTTTTGGCTGAATTTAACTGAAATTGTCTTAGTTTTTACTAATTTTTCCTCAAATTTTGGAATTTAGAAAATGGGGTCATTGATATACCAAAGGGCCAAAAATGCTACCCATGTTTGCGACACGTCCGCGTATAGTCACTTGTATTGAGTACCCCCAGGGAATTGTACACGTGCTATAATTTCACTTTATTATTATTATACATGTTGCAGTGCTACTGGTTCACAGTTGAGTTTGGATTGTGTAGGAAAGATCAAGGCCTATGGAACTGGTTATTATTAATATTATTATTATTATATTATTACTAAATTATTGCTATTATCGTTATTATCATTATTATGTTGCAGTGCTATTGGTTCACAGTTGAGTTTGGACTGTGTAGACAGCAAGGAAAGATTAAGGCCTATGGGGCTGGTTTGCTTTCATCATTTGGAGAATTGCAGGTAGGAATTCCATTTATGTGTATCGGAGTTCTTCAAAACAATTTGCAGAAATCGGCCCAACCAATTAGACTAAAATGCAACCGTATATGTGACATGATCAAGGGGAATGAGTCAGATGTCGCTAATATTGTTTTTGAGATATTGGCAAAAATAGTGTTCAAATTCTTTTGTTTTATATTGTTTTCAGCCATTGATTAATTGCTCATAACTCGGTAACCAGATGTCCGATTTTTGATGGGGTTTGCATCAAAATGTAGAATTCGTAAACTGCCAGAAAATTATGTAAAAAACTTCTAATTGAAAATAGCCGACATGTGACTCATTCCTCTTGATCATGTCACATCAGGAATTTTTCACCCTGATGTGGCAGTGACGTCAACATGTTGAGGCATCTGTTGCACATCTCTGCGGCATATTGGTGGGTGTGTGTGGGGGTGTGTATACTAGCAGTTTGAGCCATAAGGAGCAATTTAAAAGCTGCGTCCAATGAAATCACGTCAGGGTGAATAATGGTATAAATAAATGTGCTTTTCAAACAATTGATTGACTATCAGATGAGCTGTAATGAGCTGGCTACGTGCTACTCACATAGGATTTGTTACTGCGTACATCAATAAAGTGCCACTCGTGTAAATTCACATTAGCGTGCGCCAGCCAAGTGCTGCGCCCAACTGCATTCTATTATACACAATGTTAGGAGGCTCAATTTTTTTGCCAATTATAAGCCGGACAAACTCTGTGCTCTGCTGAGATTTTTGCAATAGAGGAATTGAAATGGTGGCTAGCTAATCCTGCTCATAAATGGCAATATTCCCTTCCTTGCATATTCAAGATGGCTGCCATGGCATGATCGGCCATCATCGGCGCAGTAAAGATTGTTTATAAGGAATGAAGAAAAATCATTGAAGATGTTTATATGAAGTAATTGTAGTATTTGTTTGCCATTACATATCCAAAGTAGCTGCAAATAGGCTTATGCCACAGGCATCTAATGGACAAATGCCATTAGCAAGGATTAGTGCAGGAAGTGTTAATATATCCTGAAGATTTAAATCTGTCAATGGAATTTTTTTCAGTGTCACAAAGAGTACCAGAGTTCGTAGTTACTGCATGGATTTTGGTCTGAATATTCAGCTCTTTCCTGCGCATAAGATAGACATGTAGCTGGTGAAGAACCAATCACCGCAAATCTATCAATTTGCTTGTAAATCATTTGATCCGGTCACAAACTGTACAATACCAAAAATAACATATTCTATACACCTTGAGTGCCCTCTATTATTGATGATTATCAACTTTTAATAATGGCTAAGGCCCTTCGCACTTGATTATTAGTTTCCTGTTAAAATTTTTGAAAAAGGGACGAGGTGACTTTTAATTATTAATTATTAATTATCTTTTATTTTCTTTATTTAGTTTGAACTATTACAAGCAACCTTCAACTCATTTTGACTAGAGCGGCATTTAATTATTTCACAACAATATTTGATTTTATAAATAAGTGAAGGTGGAGTTGTACTCTTTGTTCATTCATCATTATTGTTGATATTATTAAAGTCAGAAAATGGCAAGTAGAAGTAGTTGAAAGTTATTTTAAAGGAGAAAATTATAAATAAAAATAAAATAATTAATTATTTTGAGATTTTCAATTTTGGACGCGGGCGGTAAACAGGAAACTAATAATCAAGTGCGAAGGGCCTAATAGTTAAAACAAGGAAATACCGATTTAAACCACCTACCCTTAATCCACCTACTATGAATTATTTACTGTGATCTATTTTCTTTCAGTACTGCTTGTCAGACAAACCAGAAGTGAAATCATTTGACCCTGTGAAGACAGCAGAACAGAAGTATCCAATCACTGAATTCCAGCCAATTTATTTTCTGTCTGAGAGCTTTGATTTGGCCAAAGAGAAAATGAGGTACAGTTTCCTAGAGAAGAGCTTGAAATTTTGTATTTTAAAGTAGGAAATAAGGTTCAATAATCTGCATATACTTAGGCCCTTTATCCCAAAAAACGAAATGCTGCTCTTGGTCTTAGAATTTGACAAGTGCTCAATATTTTCAACAAAGTTCTCTGCTCCTTCCGGAATCCTGTCAGTTCAAATAGATATTGCTATAGTCTTGATTTATTAATCTGGTCTTGTTTTGAGTTCACAGAAGTTATTCAAGCATTATTTTTAGAACTTGGCCTCTGCATTAATCTTGCCTGTCCCAGGAGCAAACTGCCCGTCCAAAATGACGGGTGGATGGGTGGCTGGCTAAGCCTAAGACCCTGATGCCAATGTTTGGTCCTATAGAAATGTGTGTCATTATTAATATTAACTATATTAGGACATTGAGGGTGCTATTTATTTTAAGCTTAATTTGCATATTTACAGCTGGTCAAGACAGCCCATTACTAAAATTATTAATGAGATGAAGAACATGAACAATGCCTGAATCATGAAACAAGTGAACAACAATAATGTAATGAATGTTGTTACAAAAATTAATAAAAGATCACATCAAACAACTGACATAAAGTGCTTCACTCCTCAGAAGTTGAGTATTTAGACTTTGTAGAAATAATATGAATATGCCAATATTATTGAAAGGTTTTTATTGCTTTGAATTACAGAGCATATGCCTCAACCATACCTCGTCCATTCACGGTACGCTACAATCCCTACACACAGTCGGTTGAAGTATTAAACAAGACTGAACAGCTGAAGGATCTTGCCCTTGACATCAGAGGTAGGTGGCGCTGGTGTATGGTTTCAGTTTGGCGATCGATGATAAGTTTTGCTATATGTCGAATATGTGATAAGACTCACTATGTTGAATCTATATCCATAACAGTTAGCCTAACCCTAAAACTAAATCTAGCCTTAACCCTAGCTGACATTAACGTGTAAACCTTATTTAATATTCAACATAGTGAACCATGTTTCATATTTTACAGAGCGGATCTTATTTTATGTTATATAGCGAGCCTTTGACTTAGTGGGGGACATATACCAAGGCACAACACTCGTTTGTATTTTTTTAGGGGGTCAAGACACAGGGACGAAATGTCATTATGGTAAACAAATGTGACAAAACTCATCAGAAACATAACTGATGTGAGAAATGCATACTTGTTGTACCATTTACTGGTTTAGAAACACATCAAGGGAGTACTCAATTCAACTGTAATGTTGTGCTAATCTAATCTCATTGTCAAAATCTCTTAAATTCTGATCTTATATTTTTCATTAATTCCCATCCTAATCTTAACCCCTGCACCTAATCATATTCTAAAACCTGAACATTGTAACCTTAATTATTCTAACATATTCAAATTTGCTTCTTGAAATGACATGTTTATTAATATTAACTAATGTATTTTCTTTTATCCAGGTGATCTTAATACTTTAATTGACGCAATGAACAAAGTGGATAAGTAACTTCATCAATATACTACGCACATGGAGGTGTTGTCACAGAGAACACACAAACTGAAATCAAGAACAGTAAGAGTGTCGCACCAAACATCTCAAAATGTTACAGTGACTTAATTCACAATTTTGCTATATACAAAAAAAGCCAGTGCAAATTGAACTCTTAACTGCCTGCACATCGATGCAAACATCGTCACTGTGCATATTGAACTGTGACGTAACAGTTTGGGCATTGGTATGACTTATATTGAGATAAACCACAAAGGCTTTTGATTTTTTCTGAAATTGTGTATTAAACATTTAATGACGGGAAGATAACTCCACAAAGCCATGGGTATGTCATGCATGGAGATCAATATATAGGCTAAGTTTGCTCATGCTGTGCCAAATTATTGGCAATACGGCATTACATATAGAGAAGGGCCATTCCAGTTGAAATCCATACACCCACTATTGAAGACATGACCTTAATCTCCCACACAGCGGGTGGAGATTTCAAATTGAGTCACTCATTTAGGTACTCAATTTCCTGTATGGGAGATTAAGCTCATGTCTTCCATAGGGGGTGGGATATGGATTTCAACTGGAATAGCCCATTGCACCATAATATTTTAATTCATTTTTACTGCTTTATCCTTTCTGAAATGTGGACCATTGTTGAAATCATCCGGAGTAATAACCAATGCTATTGTATAAGCTGGGCTAATGATGTACAAAACTTATGTAAATATATATAATTATGTCAATGAAATGGTGTTAAATCAGTGTTGAAATTTACTTTAATAGTAATGGTGACACTGAGGTAGGCATCTATCTATTGTTATTTACAAGAGTTCTGGTGTACAAATCAAAAGTATTTGTATTCGACGTTATAAATCGTAGTATTTATAGAAAGTACCTCAATGGCGTTTACGTAAACTACATTGAGGTATGTTTATAACATCTTTTATACCGAAATACTTTTGGATTTGTACACCAGAACTCTTGTAAATAATGTATTATGGACAATCCTGATGAATTTATTTACGGATCTATCTATTGTGATTTGTATCAAGACTAATTCAGGAGACAATCACTAACAACTATTTGGTAAGGCCGGTGTTCAAGTCACTTAATTTTTACGTTTGACTTTGTTGTGTCGCAGTGTAAATTAGAACACAGTGTGTTGGTATTTTATTGTTTTTGAACTTATTTGAACATTTTGTTTTAATTGTGTACAAAAGAAAATTACACAGAACTGTAGGATTATCACATATTTACGGATAGCACTAATAGTATATGATATTTTAGAAGTCAAATGTTTTATAGGTGACAATACATTGCATAGATGAGAGGTTTATTTGATATCTGGGTTATTATTTGGCTGAATTTGAGAAGTATTTGAAAGTTACCACAAACTAGAATCTCATTTTACCACATACTAGATTCTCAGCTGATTTAGTGTGATATTGTGTTATTATTCTGTGACATGTCGGGGTGTCTTTGTATGATCATGTATAATATCTGTATGGTAGATTGTATTATATGTGTGTGACTCTGTGGATATCAATGTCAAGAGTAACATTTTTGTGACTTTTCTCTGTGTGACATACCACTAATTGGATGTAGTATTATGTGTTGTTATTTGTCATTTGTGATTGTAAATCACAAATGGGCTGTAATGTCATTATTTTCACTTTTTTAAAATATCGGACAGGTAATTTTTCCATAAAATAAGCTTTACATTGATATATTACATGCCCCTGGTGCTTGTTAATCAGCTCAAGAGTTTGGAAATCCTTTGTTTTCTATTGTTGTTTTGTTTTTTTGAGAGAGGGGTTCAATGGGCCATATTTTGAAACAAGGTCTGTCGACAAAACAGCCAATTTGTGGTAGATGGTCACATAATAGTATTGTGTGAGGTATTGGGTATATACAGGGTGTCCCAGAAAAAATTACCGAGTGAATAAAATTGAACGTAAGTCGAGAAATAGACATCAGATTCAAAAAATTTAAAATGTAGCGCATAGCCTATTTTGTTGTGCATCACATACAAAAATGTTATTTGATTCGTTTGACTGGTTCCGAAGAAATGAATGATTACATAATGCGTGCATCAATGCAGTTCATTCCAAGTTTGATCAACAGGCGCTTTTGTCATACTCGCTCACCGCTTCCTAAATTTTGTGTATCTCATTAAATTAAGTCCACATTATCTATTAAAATCCGACGGTGTTATGTCATTCATGCTTTCACTGAAGATGAATAACAGTTTTTCCGAGAAAACTTTGATTTCTGCAATAGGAAGCTCTCCAACTGTAATTATTTAGATTGTGCAAATATACTTTACAAAAAACATTTGAGCCAAGAATGACAATGATCAAGTGCTTACAGCTTTACGTATGATTTTGGATACCACGCAACATTAATGTTGAAGTTTTAAAAGATTCAAACTTTGCATTACAATTTCTTGGAAATATTCCGAAAACATTAATGTATGTGAGACTTTTTTAAGTCAGCTGGAATTCTTTATGTAGTAATTCTTTATGCAATATTTATATCAACATTAGCGAAAAAAGATATTTACAAATATCGAGCATCATCTTATATTCAAGCTTTCATTCTCAATATCGTGCAGGTTTTCAAATTTGAACAAAACCTAATTAAATGTTTTTCAAGAAACAGGGTGTTTAAAAATAACGAAAAAGATTTCATAGAACAAAATATGAAGCCCATTGACAGTTTAACCACTAGTGCGCATTGTGTTGAATGATCTTTCTTTCAAACTTGGAATGAAGTGAATTGACACATGCGTTATGTAATCGCTCATTTCTTTGCGATCACTCAACTGATTCCAGTAAAATTGGAGTATAAGATGCAGAATAAGATGGGCTACACGCTGATGTTTAGATTTTTGGATTCTGATGTCTATTTTTTGACTTACGTCCAAATTCATTTGCCCGGTAATTTTTTCTGGGACACCCTGTATGTGTCAATTAATGCCTCTTTGTGTAGTAACCCTGATTATGTGCATTGTCACATTAACCCAGTGGGCACACCTGACATTGAAACCACGTTGAAATTTTGACGTTGAAATCAATTTTGATGTCAAAATCGGGTTGAAATCACGTTGTATTTGCAAATGGACTTCAACCTGACTTCACCCTCCTTAATTTTTGCATTGAAAGTTGGTTGAAATCAGTTTGAAATTTCAACGTTGTATCAACATTGAAATTTCGACCGGGTTTCAACTAACCTCTAGGTTGAAATTGGGTTGAAATCCGCTAGGTTAGGTCAAAACTTCAATGTTGTATCAACGTTGATTCAACATCGAAGTCCTAACCTGTGCCCACTGGGTAAGTATTTTTGTTTAACCCTGTACAAATCTTCTGACATCACAATATTTCAAGTTAAATGACACGTTATTAATATAATTGTGTACAATACCAATGTAACATGTTAAAATGTATTATTGTGTGTGCTTGTTTGTGAACCCCTGTAGTATTTGTGCATGAAGCCCTATAGTATTTGTGTGTGAACCACAGAATTAGAGAAGGAGAACCGGGACTCCCTATACTGTCACACACAATCGCACCGTCAGCTATGGGGATAAAATTGGGGGTATTCGGGTCCTTGCCAACGGTGCGCGGAGACAAATGAAAACAATTCTGCGTTTCATCTTTAAGCGTCTTGCAATCGACGCGTTTCACTATGAAGCATGTCATGCTTAGTATGCAATTTCGTGCTTACATTACAACAAATACCTCAAGAGCATTCCAAGGGAAGCCGAATACCCCCAATGTTTGCTCCATACCTGTCTCAAGATGGCGGTCGAGTCCCGGTTCTCCTTGTCTAATTCTGTGGTGCGAACCCTTATAGTATTCGTGAGTAAACCCCTATAGTATTTGTGAGTGAACTCCTATAGTATTCGTGTGTGAACCCCTATAGTATTTGTGAGTGAACTCCTGTAGTATTTGTGTGTGAACCCCTATAGTATTCGTACAACAAATAATTGTGGCAATCTCATATTATATCACCCCACAACAGGTAAGCTTACAGAATAAACACAACTATTACTCTAGTGTACAGGTTTACTTCATGATTGTATGACGTCACAGGTGGTTATATGAGATTGACCCCCAAACGCCTTTTTGGTCAAAAAAGGTCCAAATTTGGAAGGAAAAAATCCACTTTTTCAAAATCCACCCCCTCTCCAAGTCCATTTTTTGTCAAAATCAGCCCCTCTAAAATAATGGTTGGTTACGGGCTCAGCTATTCCAGTTTAAATCCATATAGGGTGTGTGTGCTATACATGCATCTCTCTGACCTAATACAATATGTTTGTGTGTGACACTGTGTAGAGCATATGTGTATGTAGTTTTCAAATTCAGAAATTTTGTATGTATTGTATATTTATGTTACAGACTTATGTGTTCAGTTACATGTATTCATATTCGCTGTCGTAGTGCACATTAAAATATGACCGTTGCCAGGTCAACTGGATCACGCTTTCTTTGTTACGAACCACTGATCAAAATGATCACAACACAAAGCCTATGGCATATCAAAATTCGGAACAGGTGTATGAGCCCAGGCTTGGAGCAGTAACCAATGGTAACTAACGTGCACTACGACAGCGAATTGAGACATTGGTGCATGGCAAGTCTATCGGTAATAGCTGCCAGGTGTTATATTTGTAGATGTGTACATTATAGAATGCAGAAATTACCAAATATGTATAGGGCAGCTATTGATGTTGGGGTGTTCTTGCACTGAAACCACAATAATATAGCAATCATTCACCCTCACATGCCTTATGCCATGCAGCTAAATTGAAGAAGAAAAATTAAGTTAGCACACAAAGCATATGCTATTGTGCATATTTATTTCTTATAATCAAAGATGCTGAACAAAATAAGTGCTATTGAACAAAGTGGTGTCAATCAGTACCTGAAATTAAGATGCTTGATTCTTTTGTATGTGCATTGCTGCATTTCACATATTTCAGCTCTAGCATTGGCATTAATGTGTATTATCTGGAAACCTGGAAAAGGCACTATTGTGTTCAATATGCACATCAAGCATTCTCCTAATTCCTCTAACTCTGTAACAGGGTCTTAGCTAGCCACCAATTTTGGATGGGCAGTTTGCTCCTGGTATGGGCAAGATTAGTGTATTTGACAGATGTTAAATTCTACAAATAAGGTTTATGTCTCAAAGCCGCCATAAAATCATGAAATTCTAAGACAAATTTGGAAGAAAAGTTACTTTATTCGATTTGATTAGGTTAAAAACAATTGATATTTGTACTTAAATTGTGTAAATTAACCACAATTTTATGCTGTGTACTTTTGAACACTCAATCAATAATGACATCTCAATTCAAAATTTAAGTTTAAAAAAAATTGAAAAAAAAGCTTTCCGCATTTGTTTGTGAAAGTGCCATGGGCTTTAAGACATAAGTATTATTTTTTTGTGTGGCCTAATGCTTGTTCAGGTCCTCACATTCAAAATAAGACCAGACGAATAAATCAAGGCTGTAGCAAGCTTTGAGCGATAACTATTTGAACCGACTACACTCTAGAAGGTGCAGAGGTCTGGTTTATGTCTTCAGGGTCAAATTTTGAACAGGAAGTGTTTGAAGCACTTGTCAAATCCGAGCTAAGAATCTGCTCTGTAATGAAATATAACAGTATTTTGAATGTGGATCTCACTTCTTCAGTAGATTATGTAGAGGCTAGTACTTATTAGCTGTATATTGTATGCTATGTTATATTCTGGTTCTAGCTGACATTGTGCTTGAAGCATGAAGTCAACTTGACCAATGAATTCACATGGAGATGTGCATAAAATTTAGTTTTTAGAATGTTGGTTTTATGGAATCGATTTCGCATTTTACAATTTTGACATTAATTGGGCTATTCCATCTGATATCTGCTATACCCCTGTGGAAGAGTTAATAAAAGTCTTCCACAGAGGGAGTATGTTTTTCAAATGAATTGGAAAATTAATTACTTTGAAACCCATTCTCCCTCTGTGTGTGGCTTTACCTATATCTTCCACATCTAGAGTGAGTATTTCAAATGCAAATTACTCAATTGTCTGTTCTATTTGAAACTCATACCCCCTCTGTGATAGACTTTAGCTAAATCTTCCACAGGTGTAGGGTGGATGTTAAATGAATGTCCCATTGTTTGCTCTGAAGAAGCATATTATTTGCTTTTATAAAGTTAATCGTAGTTTTAGTAACAAATATTAAAATGGTTTGTTAAATATAGCAAAAAGCACTTGTTTAATGTTATTTTGAATAAACATAATAGATATAGATATATTTCCTCCAATCTCTAAAATACTACAATTAAATTTAATAAATTTTAGCTGGAAAGTATTTCAGCTGATGATAATCATGTATATAGTGTATTTTCACACCATTTCACTTGTCCTTAGATTGAATTGAACCTATTTTTGTACTTTTATTTTCTTAGAATTCGTGTATTGACACAATCTATAGGAGGAGATGGAACATGGTTGAAGTAGATATTGTTTATATGGGTCAAAGTTCAAAACCAGACATTTTGTGCAGCTGAAAGCAGTCCAGTGCATTTGGAAATTCTTTCAAGAAGAGTTGTAATTTTTTAGTAAAAATTTACAAAACAATTTGTGGAAAGATTTTAATTAACAGATTTGAATGAATCCAACTTAAATTGCATAGGAAAAAATGATTCTTGCACTGTGGAAGTACAACAATTGCTAAATTTATAGATATGTTACATGACTCCTTAATGAAATTGACCTTTGACCTAGAATGATTTTGACCAAACAAATTACATGTGAGTAAAGGTCAAAATATAGTCTGACATCTTACATGCATTTTCCAAATGTTTGCCACTGTAGAACCAAACCCCAAAACGCATTGCACATGAAAAGGTCAGACCATATATTGACCTTAAACCCATGGGCACTACTCACCAAATTATCAGCCTCTAAGAACTTTTTTGATTGGTTACTATGTGTAGAGCCAATCAGAGATATGGTAAGAATAGTCAGAAGAGCTAAAAGGGATTTAGCTTAAAATTGCTAAGAGACCTAAAAGCTCTATATTGATTGGTTATTTGGATGATTGTATCATGTAATTTTCTAAGAAAGGCAGTAGTGCTCATGGGCTAGATGAGGCTGGAAAGAATGTAAAATATTTTTTGCATGTATATAAATATCAGTTAACATGATAAAAGGTTAATTATTAATGTAGGGCCTAGTATTGCAATATTAAATGCATTGAATATACACAAAGTTGCAATTAATAATTATGTAGACATTATTGAGTATGATATATTAGCTGCTTATATGAATTCTAATTCTTATTTTTATGAAAAAAAAATGCTGCTTGGGAATTATACACATTCAAGCAAACATGACTCTAACAAGTAACAAAACATCACTTCTGTATTGATTTTCAATTAAAGTGTATATGAAAATACATGTAAATCATATGCATGTAATTCCTTTTGTAAAATGAGCACTTGTATTGTATTTTCATTTTAAATTGGTAAACAAGATTCAGTTTTGGAATATCAAAATTTATATTGTTTTATTCAGATGATATTCATTTCATATAAATTTTATTACAACATTCCAATTAAAGCTTTAAATGAGATGTACATTTATCATACCACCAGACATATTTTCGTATCTAGTCAGTGAGTGTGTATTTACACTTAGCGATAATGCGTAAGCACGACACACGTATACGACGAGGTATGCGTATAAAGGCAATTCGCGTAAATCGGAACAGTAATCTATTTTTGTAATGTTTTTCTTATTTTGCAACAAACAAAGTATATAAAAAACGTCATAATTTCAATATTTGGAATGACTTAGTGGTATGATAAATTAGCTCATTGTCATACTGACACTTTGCGCACGATAATTTCCCGTACCATACCGACGCTGTACCTAATAGCTATTATATATCTGATCTAAAGATTCCCGCCATCTGATTGGTTAAAAGAGCAGGCATAATTTTGACTATTCCCACAAAAGTAACCATTCCCCGGGCATAGTTCTGCATGTGCTTTGTTCCCAGCATAAAATGATATTACGCACACATAAATGTTTTCATGCGTTATAATTACGCAGAAATCGCAGATTGTAGTCTGTGCCCTTCGCATTGAAACTATTAATTTCTCTTCACAATATTGATGCTTTTAACCAAACAGATGACAAGAATCTTAAGATTTGGTATATAAAACAAATATTGACTGCTTTTTATTTGGAGCATGGTTAAAATTATAGGCCCGCGGTGATCTCAAAACCATGATTATGCCCCTGGTTTTGAGATCACCGCTGGCCTATAATTTTAACCATGCCCCAAATAAAAAGCAGTCAGTATTTGTATAATAGTATACCATGTAGGTCTGCAATGTCAAGTTCAAACTTGGCATCAATGACATGACATGACATCAGGATTTTTCTGAGATAATATAAAATGGACATTTTTTGCTACATTTATTTTAGCACTTTTGTGTTTTAGCAGCTGCCAAAAAATAACAACATGAAAATATATTCCCATTTTATTTTGGTAAGAAATTCAGTATATATTTGAATAGAAGCAACTATGTTACCAAAACAGAGCAGTATATTTGTAATAAATTCTAGCTTGATGGAGGGGGCTATTCTAGGTGATATTCATACACCCCTTATGAAAGACATGACCGAAATCTTGCACACAGGGTGTGTAGATTTCAAATGGAGTGCCAGATTTTTTTTTGTGCCAGATTAAGGTTGCACCTTCCACAGGGTGTGTATGGATTTCAACTTGATTAGCCCATGTATAACTTGTTTGTAAAGTTAACAATACATTGTATATATCACCCAAAGCATTGTATAATGCAGTGACCTTCCCCCATTATATTTTTCCACTACATATTCAATTCTCAATAAAGCAGAAAGCACAACAAATTATTTCAGTGCCTAAAATTGTGACTGATTAAGGTTCAAGGTAATATCAAAGACCCCAGATTCAAAATCTACCAGAGTACCATTACTTGTCTACATCTACATCTACCAGGTTACTCAGTAAAGTTGCCAAAAGGCAATATCTGACTGAGAAAACAATACTGACGCCGGTCATCAGACTCGGTCAAACTGACAAATAATAAAAAATTACACTTTAAAGCTACACTTAAATGTATGCACTGTACACACGATCATTAGTGCACAATGGTAGATTTTGTATCTAGGGTCTTTTATATTGCCCAATAAAATTGAATGTGTATGGGCCACTTAAGTGGTGTATTAGCGGGATGGTTGCAAAATTTTGCTCCCCCCTTGGCTCAGTGGTTCCGGTATGCCCCTAGCAATGCAGCATTTCCTGAATGATACTGATATCTGTGATGAATGTTCTAGCACCTCTATGGGCACTGGGAAAAGTATCTTTGAAACAAATCCCTATGTACCTACCCTTTCTTGTTCAGCCTATTACAACAACTTGTTTTATGTTACTCCTACCCTCACAATAACTAAATAAGTTGTCAAAGATGAAAACTTTCCTTACCCACTGGGATGCACCCCCCGCTATAGCTGATGTCAGTAAGTGAAGCAAGGAGATAAATTTTGAACAGTTGAGGGAATCCAGACCTGTAGTCCACCCCCACTTTTGAAAACCTGCGGATGCCACTGCCCTTACCCCTTTGGAGTCCCTAACCTTCAAGGGAGTCCCTTACAGTAAGTATAGATGAGTTGATTGATGTCATTACCTGGCACAGAGAAGATGTAAAGAAAAGGAGATAGATCCAGCTATCCTCAAACAAAATATGTGTATTGCCGCTCATTCAAAAGCAATCCCGCTATTTAGGTTGAACAATAAAATACAACAAAAGGGTTCGAACCCATGACGGGTGTAATACACAAGTTGCTGCTTACTAGTTTTAGGGAAACGTCAGTGTCTGTATACCATCAATACTATGCATACCATGCATGCAGATCCTAACATCCAGTTTATTTCAAATAAAATATGACTGAAGTTCCATGGCAAATAATAATTTTGCACGCTTGGTTACGCTTTCAACATCTACGATTTATGATACAGACTATTTTCAATTATCAAAATATCTTTATTAGGTTTGCAGGAAATGACAGGAAAATACATAAAACAATAAAATATAGATCAAAAATCATCCCTTTTCTAACAAAATCCTAAAACACTCTCCTAAATAATTAATATATGTTCCAAAATGGGCGGATTTTTTTGGAATCTTTACAAAACTACATTTCTTTCTAATAGTATCCACGTGTGGTATCCCTTCAGAGCTACATCAGGTACTTAACACACACGTGTCATACTTTCAAGGGATTCTCTATAGAAACATTGGATATGGTTTCAATTCTTGAGTGAAAATTAATCAACCGTAGTCGGCAACACACATCACATCAAAGGCTACTTTCAAGTAGATGTGTAACTACTTGAGAATAAAGGACTATGAATAGGTGCGACAGGATTACCTACTGGATTATCTCAAGGATATAATTCAGTTCTCCCTCCTTTCTTTACATCTTCTCTGCCTGGCAGTATGCTTGTGCATCATCACAATTTCCATTTTTTCCCTGCTTGTATGCCGGCGCATCATATTTTGTTCAGGGCCTGTGCTTTTTTAAATCCCACCACATCACAATAAGGCTATTACACAATGTAGTGGTTGTATGCAGTTCGCTCAAGCATATCGATATACCAGTCCTTTACGTTTGTTGATAAACATTGAGATCAACTCATCTATAGCTAGGGATCTAGAGGTAGGGATAAGCATCCTAGTCTGCTGCCCTCATTCGGAATATGTATCCTAGGTCTAGACAATAGGCCGATTAGCGGCCATTTTATCTTTGACATGATTTTATTCACGTGTCCTTATACTTTAGTACACAAATATAAGTTTACAGGTTTACAATATTAAAATTACATTTTGAATATGCAATATATTCTTTAGTAAATCGATCAAATGACGGTGATTGTTCAGGTATTATATGCTTGATAAAATTAAACTGTCTGACCAGCTAGTATTCTCCTCCGCCGCCAGTGTGATTCCAGACACTCCACGTACCGTGTTGCGAAGGTGGAGGAGACTAAAGCTGTATTGACGAACACGCATGCGTTAAAAAATATGTAGCCTAGGTCGAACAATAGCGTGACGTAGTTTCCGTCATTGTTCCTATGCACTTTCACCCTCCTGCTATAGCACCCTATATCAATACCAATATCACTGCAGTAGTAGATAACTAAGTACCAGTATCAGCAGTAGATAGCTACTTCATCAATACCAGTCAGCAGTAGCTAGTATACAAATATTAACTGTCTATGAGTGTGATGGTCGAAATATAATCATGAGGTGAAAGATGGATTGTTCCATTCCACGAGCCGGAACGGCGCAGTGGAATGGAACAATACATTTTCACCAGTGATTATTTTTCACCATTACTACCTAATTTAAGACAGTTAATATTTGTTTTATATCACTCATGCATAAATTCTATTACTAAAATACTATTTAAGGTAGGAAATACATTTTTTCATCAACATAACGCCTTGTTTTGCCGTGATATACTTCACATTTTGGGGTCCACCCCATAACTAAATCGGCGAGTCCAAGAGTCAGCAAGACGGCTTGGCGCAGGCGCACTCACGGCAAAGCACTATGATGGTAAAGACTATCACACGGAGAGGGTGATGGTAAAAATGATAAATGGTAATCAACCAATGAACTGTCTAGAATTTTTGTATGAGTGATATAACAATAGATGGCTACTTCATCAATACCTGCATCAATAGTAGATAGCTACTTCATCAATACCAGTATCTGCAGTAGACAGCTACTTCATCAACACCAGTATCAGCAGTAGATAGCTACTTCATCAATACCAGTATCAGCAGTAGCTAGCAATAGATGGCTACTTCATCAATACCAGTATCACCAGTTACTTCATCAATACCAGTATCAGCAGTTGGTAGATACTTCATCAATACCAGTATCAGCAGTAGATAGATATGTCATCAATACCAGTATCAGAAGAAGATAGCTGCTTCATACTAGTATCAGCAGTAGATTACTGTTTCATCAATACCAGTATCAGCAGTAGACAACTACTTCATCAATACAAGTATCAGCAGCAGATAGCTACCTCATCAGTAGTAGATACCAGTATCAAAAGTAGATAGCTACTTCATCAATATCACAATAACATTTTTCAAACAATATGACTGTTTAAAAATGTTTTCATGGCCTTGATATAACCCCAAAATTTGAAATGTTGTCTAAAAAGAGTTACAAAAATAATATCTGTGTTTGCTAGGTACTTCGTCAATACCTTATCATTGCAACAGTATCTTAGATATTTTATCAATATCGCACTTGCAATAGACCCACCAGAGTCTGGTTCTAAGTCCAGAGACCTCAGAGAATTGTTTGATGCCTACCCAAGACAAGGAGATATGCAGCTCAAGAAATACTTCCTGAGACACCTTTAAAGAGGCATTATAATGGAGTGCTCATCTGTATAAGGGTGAAATAAGGCTCCCAATGAATTACTTCTCAATATCTGCATCCTAAATATAAGTATCAGCAGTAGATAGCCTCTTTATCAATAATGGTATCAGCAATTATAGATAGCTAAATTATCAGTACCAAAAAGTACCAAAGGTGTTTATATTTAACCAATGTCATTCTCTGGAGTTTTCATGTCCTTTTGATACATGTCAATGGTTAATATGTGACTGGACACTACGAATCAGCTGTAAAGTCGGCCCCCGGTCAATTTTGTTTTATTTTGTGTTTAGAAGATATATATCATAAGCTTTAAAATAGTATATATCATTTGACTTCAAACGATATCCAGAAGCGGGGTTATGGTTTGTTGAACTCTGCTCCTTCAACAAAATGGTACCTTTATTTCGGTTCTACATGTATCTCTTTTTCCACATTGCTGGTCATAAAGTCAACAAGGTTCAGGAATGTCCTCTCATTGTTATTGTTGGTTATACATACCTAGACAAAATACAATGCAATTGTAACCCACCACTTGAACAGGATTTAGCCAAAGCAAACAAAGAGCTATTTAATGATTCTATAATGTAGAAGATTATTATCCTTTTCAATGGGATTATTGATTGGTTTAAACGCTATCAAATGAGGAACATGTCGCGCCTAAATGAAACACCTATAAATACGACCTTCACACACATTTTGCACTGTATTTCAGAATACAATTTGCCGAACTTACGGCTCATTCGTAGTGTCCAATCACATATTGTATCAATTAGAACACAAGTCGAAGCCCCACAACCTTTTGGTCTACAGGCAAAGACGCAAATTCCTTCCAGTATACATCCAAGTATGCTATCTGAAGATCTGGCCGATACAGCTCAACTGCTTTTAGAATGTCTGTATCATATGTTGTAGGATAACCCCGGCATACATTAAGAATGAGATGACAATTTTGTGGCAGGACATCACAAATATTCTGCAGGACATTGAAAATTCCGACATTGTGGTTCACGCAAACAGCAAATGTGTGAAGAGTTGGAATAGTTGCTAGAATGTACAATGCTGGCTTGTAATCATCTAATGGGAAAACACTGAATTGTGGACAACTGATCTTTAAATGAGTCAACTTCTTGGCATGCTCTTTGATCACGTTTGCAAGATCTTCGTACTTGAAATCATTTCGAGGAGAGGTGAGAAACTCTAAATGTGTCAACTCTGACAAAGCTTGTAATAAAGCTGACATTCTTATGGCGACATCAGAAACACTGAAAATCCCACTTTCAAGATGAAGATATGCGAGATTCGTAAATTTTGATAGCAAAGCTAGTTCACCATCTCCAATTGTTGCTTCACACAGGGTCAACTTCTTCAATTTGGGAAACTTATTATCGCTTAGATTTTCAAACAGCATGAAGAAGCGTTCAGAAGTGTCAAAAGCTATACTGGATCTGGATGTAATTGAAGCAACATCAAGTTTCAGTTGAAGTTCCTCTAGAGACGACGGCAGATTAGACAGGTCTATTTCTATGGCACTAACGCAGCCTTTGTTGATACGCCTGTGGTTTGTGCTACAAGTACGGTAGCATCCGGTGTAATTTGTTATGGATAAGCTTTTCAGATTGGGACAGTATTTTTTCAGATGCATGATGACTGATTCTGGGATGTTATCATAGGTACATGTGATGAGATGCTCTCCAATGTATGCTGTGAAGAAATCGGGAACACTTGATGGAATATAACGACTCAACCTCTTGTTGAATTTAGATTTGTTGTAGGCAAATGTGAAAGACTTCCATATTTGTTTGTCTCGTACAGCTGCGTTCCAGGCCCTGCAAAGCCTTGAAGAAAAAAAAAATCAAATATCATTAATAAATATTGTTGTTACTTTTAACATGCATTTTCTTGCAGATAAATTACAGAATGTTAATGAAAAAAAAACAAGGTTTGAAAATATTATTGGTGATGTTATCGCAATAGACTCCAATTAAGGTCAACAATACATGTGGCACAAGGTTAGTCATTTTATACCAATTTTTGTTTGATCAAAGTCCAGTGGCATAGTGTCACAGGAGTTGCAGGGGGGGTCAATTGATTTGAAAATTTAGAAATTCCCATATGAAATTGCCAAAAAAATGGCCTGTGCCCCCCCCCCCCCCCCCATCAGATCTGGTTCCCCCAATCACGGTCGGTACTTCCCCCTCCCATAGAATGACTCGCGCTACGCCACTGCATGTCAAAGTCCTCTTATTTTGTACAAATACTTACCCGGCCACCACACATTTCTCACTGACTGTTAGAAAAGAGAAAATGTGTACGAGTACAAGTTCTGGTAACAATTGAAATGAGGGCTGCTTGTCAGTTGATTTTTGAGGTTCTGTCTTGCTAACATTGTTATCAACTGCTTGTGCATTGGATACATTTTCTTCGTCTTTTTTGATCTTCTCTGGATCATCTCTCCTTTGTTCCACATTCTGTGTTACTTTCTTTTCCTTCTTTCTTGTACTGTTGTGGCGTCTGGAAGCAGATGGTGAATTACCCATCCTGTGTGGTTTAGAATTAAGTTAAATTTAGAAATGAAATCCATCGCAAAAAATCTAATGCAATAATTTGTGAAAAACTAAAACCCAAATACAGTGCTACTTTTGAGTACTTATGGAACATAGCTTAAATCCTTTATTAGACTAGTGCATTAGGGGGCCTGTATCAAAATATTCTGGTGATTTATCCACCCATTCCCTGGAATTTAAGCCTATGCCTGTGTGATATTAAGGCTATGTAGGCTATATAGAGGGTGTATGGATTTCTACCTTACCTCCTTCCTTGATGGCGTTGCCTGCTTATATAACCTTTCAATTGCTACTTGTTGGTACATATCATAGTGCAGCCCATTAGGATACATGACATTATGCATATTTTGTACATGTATGCATGTAATATATAATATAATATATCTCATTATTCAAAATGGCATGCAAATGCAATGGCCTTAGAATTATTGAAAGTAGGACTAATAAAAGTACACTTATGCCATTTGTGCCACTTGAAATGTCCCCTTTTTCAGTTGTTGCTTTATGGGACCATTTGCTGGCTCCTACTAAACCTACAAAAGTTGGCTACACCAAATCAGTAATGTTACTTGACATAAAGCTACATAAGTTCTGGGACACTTTACCACAAATAGTACTCACCCCAAATGCAAAGTTTTGTTCTCATTAACAGGACACATAGAACACACCACAACCATTTCAATTCTACCAACATGCAACAATGACAAAAAAACTTGTTTAATACTTAAAAGTTTTACTATACCTGGACACTAACCTGCATTATCTTGTATGTATTCCTTGCAGTTGGTCAAATTGTTGTTATACAGTTCTCGCTTCAGTGCAACCTGTCAGCTACTAAATGGTACAAACTACAAATATGTGGCTTTCTTAATCTTCCTTAACATAACTTGCAGTTTCTAACTTTCTGCTAATGTAGAAATAGTTTCATAGCAACACGTATAGTCATACTGCAAATAACTCGGGTCCATGAAGTGCATTTAACTTAATGGTTGAATACACAATAGACAAAAGACAAACTTCTGTTTAGTAACTTTTATGGTGACAACTCAATATTTTCGCAAGTGTGAAGATGCATTATATTTTTGCAGCTATGATTGAAATTGCAATTTGCTTAGGCCTATATAATAAGTCAAGGCTATGAGTATATATTTTGTTTCCTTCATGTTGTTGTTATATTGCTTATATTTAATTTATTTCATTATTTTTAAAATCTTGTTTTCCCCTTTTTTGATGGCACCTAATAATTGTCTACACTTCCTCTTTCTGCACCCATATTTACATTCTGGTACATGCATCAGAAAAATATAAATGCAACAATTATGCCACTCTAGTTTATTTCCATAAAACAACAAAATGGAAGAAAGTTCAATTTTGCTGCAATTTATTCCATTATGTAAGCATAATTTGTTCACTTATTATCTTTTATTAAATGTTTCTTTATTATCTTTATTATTATAAGACAAAACAAATAAATATGCAATTATGCACAGATAAATGTTCACTATTTTAGTGTTGCAAGTACATGTACAATCACGGTTCATCTGATTTAATGACGACTGTGGAATGCATGGTGAAATAGAAAGTATTTCTATCTGACAGGACTAATTTTTTGTATATTAACCACAGGCAAAATCATAGCAAAAAAAACCCCACACAAATAAACAATAGAATGTTACCCTGGATATATTACCAACATCATGGTTGTTAACAGAAATGGGTAGTCTGTGACACAGTCTGGCAAATTTATAAATAGAATCCAGGATAGCCACCAGGCATGAGAATGGCTTTTTTGAAAACTGCCTGAAAAAGCGTATGAATTCTGCCTTTAAAAGCCCAAAACAAGCTGAAAAAAAAATAATAAAAATGTGTATCTTTGGACAACAAAACTGCCTGAATTCAGGCAAAAGCCTGAGCAATTTGTGACTTATAGCTTGATATTTTACTAAATAAAATAGTTTTACAGGGGTGTAATGTTATTACAAAACAAATAACCCAAAAGCAGAGCTTGGCTTTTGGTGTATGACGTCCTTAGTTCAATTCCCAGCAGTGGACATTTGCTTGGATATTGAAGGGGGGAGTCTGAAATTATTTGGAAACATATGCAGATTAAATTCAGACTTCTGCTCTCCCCCATGGTTCATTTAGAATTGGATAAATGGGTCATGAAAGTACTCCTTCCTTTGGAGGGAATGTTTTTAAGCAGCCAGTCCTGTGTATAGAGAGCCATACCTGTATATGTCTCTTGCAGTTACTTTTGAAAAGTGTAGCGAGGTAACCCGGTATAAAAAAGGACAAAAAAAAAGCTTCAATAGCGGCTTTCTTGTTTTATCCACGGTTGTAAACTCAAAACAAATCAAATCTAATCAAAATAAAAAACACAGGACACTGCTGTTTATACTTTTGTTTTTGTTAAGAATGCATTTATTATTATCATCATTCTGATACATATTGGAATGCTACAATGTAACAAGTTTGAACACAAATTCAATACATATGTAATGCTGTTATTTTAATCAATGTCACTGGGCTGTAATACATACATATATCCAAACATACACCCCTTTTGAAAGAAATAACCTTAATAACCCAGCACACAAGGAGTGTAGATTTTAAATCATCACCCATTCAGGTAATCCTGATTTCAAAATCACATTTTAGACCATGTCTTCCATGGGGGGTGTATGGATTTCAACTGGAATATCCCAATATAAACCCACTATTACACAAGCTGTTCCATTTGAAATCTACACCCCTTGAGGATCATTTTGGAATTCCAATTAAATTTAACAGTTTTTGACATTCCAAATCCAACAATTTACCAAAATGATGCAAAAGGAATGCAAGATCTTGGTGTACAAACAAATATTCCCAAATGGAATAACTGGATTTCAACATTTCTAGTTTTCAGCTAAAATGTGCAAGAATTTCCCCTTGGATTTACCAAAATGAGATAGCAGTGTCATCATCAGGGAGTGTGAATTTCAAATGGAATAGCTCAATATTTTAATGGCTCAGCGGTAAAAAGATGTATCTCCATTACATGTCTTATGAATGATTGCATCTACTGATAGATAGCCATAGGATCAGCGGCACAAAGGCATATGTCCATTAGCCACTGTGCATTAGTATACAGCTCGGTGGCACAAAGACATAACTCCAATCATTAAAATGAATGTTATATCTTAATGTCACTGAATTTGACACAAATACAAGGCAGCTTATGGACATATGTCTTTGTGCTGCTAAGTCCTATGCTATTTAATAGCAATCATTTACACAGCAGCTATTTGCCGTTGAAGTGATTTGATAATCGGATTAATCGGTACCTCAGCATTGAGCCATAGATGTCAAAGAGCAGGGATAAAGACTTGGACCGTAATTCTATAGAATATTCATATCATGCTGATCACTCGCACCTGTAAGATTAGTATCTTTGACAAGAGTAGTATTGTATTCAATCTATGATTGCAGACAGACACGGGTGATGAGTGCAACCTGCTTGTAGTGCAGGGCGATATATACAAAAATTGTTTTCACCTATTGCTATGGTAGTTAATCCGATTATTACATCACTTCAACGGCAAATGGGGATAAAATTTTCTACTGTTAAGTAATTTATTTTATTTTGTAATTAGGTTCAATGATATGCCATCATTGAGGTGGATACAAACTTTTAAAGTTTCAGGTGGATATAAAACTTTTGAACTTAAAAGTTTGGGTAATAATTAAACAAACTCAATATTATACTCTTACCAATACCATGCCATTGGTCTGCCAACAGTTACCATAACAAAATAATTCAATCTCTTGGTCTCATTATAAACAAAATATTAACACTATATACAAATCTTAAGCAAGATTAAGTCTTGATAATGACACCCAAATATAGAATACAAAGCAGCACACATTTGAATTTTAAGGCCAAAAAGTGAGACCGCTTCCCTTCTATTAAAAGGTATTTTGCATTCCTTTAACATATCACACACTCAATATCCATTCTTACATTTTCAAAGCATCAAAAATAAACAGCTAGAAACTAGATTCGGATGATTTCAACATTCATCAACAAGAATTTCAAGATGTCTTTTACTCCTAAAATAAACATGTGCACCATTAAACACAGCTTTATTTCCACTTCATCTGATTAAAAAAAATGCCTATTATGCTATACTTACACAATATATTGGTTACAATTATCAGCAACTTTAACGAGCCATCCAACATATTAATTAATCATTTTTTTTTTTTCGTGACTCCTTCGTAAAATGACTGATATCAATATGTGACACGATCAAGGGGAATGAGTCGGATGTCGCTAACATTGATTTTGAGCTATTGGCAAAGAAAGTGTTAAAATTCTTTTGCTTTCTATTGTTTTTAGCGATTGATAAGATGATGTAACTTCGCAAAGAAAAGCTGTATCAACTTGCAAGGGGTTTTCAGTTTCTGAAAGCTCTAAATGTTCTGTTTAGAAACATATACAAAACTCATTTTCGACCAGGGTCAACATGTTACTCATTCCCCTTGATCATGTCACATATAAAGTTTCAAAAACTCCCCAAGCAAATTGTCAAAGTATCAAAGCATAATAATAAAAAAGAAAGAAAAGCAAGAAAAACAAAAGTAACACATTATGGGATAGAACACACAAAAACAAAGGACAAAAATTCAATTGCACATTATTTCTATTCAGACCATAGAGATAAGATCCAAAGAGTACCTACTCCACCATGTTTGTGTGTCACTCATGGAGGGCAAATAATGTACCTCTGGATTATTTCTTCATGTGCCTGTATACTTCAATTTGAAGTGTGTGTTTGTTTGTATTGTGTGAGTACTACATTGTGTTTAATGTGTGTAGGTGCTACACATGCAAACCTTAGTTACACTCACGCTGATAGACACAAATGATCGTTTGAGATCAGCTTTTGCAGATTATGCCAGAGGTACACTATCCAGGCCTGAGAGTGTGTCTTTGAAAAAATATCTGTTTTTAGCTTTTAAAATCTGAAATTATTTAAACTATACATACTTTTGTACACAACAAGTGTAGAAATATATCTGAAAGTTAAAAAAAAAAATATCTGAAATCAGATAAATATCTGGTCTCTCACATCCCTGACTATCTTAAGTACATCAACCATGTCAGAAATGCCAAGATCTATGCTACCAATAACAACTGAGCCTCTTAATAACTCTTGTGAAGTTGCAACAGCAATGTTTTCTTGGACACATATACTCAAGATGCTAGAGGAAAAGCCTTGTAGAAAGTATGTCCTTTACACACCATCACATGGCAAAATGACACCAGGTCGACAAAGAACATCCTATTTGTCTTACATACAGAGTCTGACAATATGCTACAACTAGTTGTTATCTGTACATAAGCCATGGACTGCAGTGGATGGAGAAAATTTGTGACCGCCGTAGCCGGATGGAATAAAGGAAACACTAGAGAGATTGCGATTTCCAAATGTAGGTATCAAACGCCCGTGCAATCTAAAATTCTGTCACATGAGAGTGATTTTGAATAGATTGCACAGACGTTCGATACCTACGTTTGGAAATCGCAATCACTTAATTTATTTCATTTTCAAGGACTCCATGGGCGATAAACCAATACGGTGGATTTATCTTGGCATTGCACACAGTCAATTCTGAGTCAGCTCTCTTTGGGTCCAATTTCTTTGATCAGTCAAATTGAAATTATGAAATTCATCGTCACCATAATAATAAACTTGAAAGTGAACAAATTTGATTTCAGTAATCAGCCTCATTAACCAAACTTGGTTTGCAGAGAAATGAAGAGAAACTACTCAGCTTACTTCCAAAGAAGTCATCAGAGAAAGAGCCGAGCAGCCAGCACTTGATAAGCTGGGGGGTTACTGTTTCCTGGGACCCTACTGTGAAACAACTTCCTCGTCGATCACATGACTAAACTATCAATCAATTAGTCTCTGCAGTCTGATGAAGACCAAATAAACAAGCCGCAAGTAACGTTACCAAAAAATTGTTGGCAAGTCCAGAATGTGATTCATATTTTTGTTTACAAAAGTTCAACTGAGAATCTGTTTCCACAGCCCCAAGGAAGAAGAACCTAAGGTTGAAGTGGGCCCTCCGTAGCTAAATAAAGTTGAATCTGAATCTGTTTGCCCTATACATGTAAATGACTTATTTTGGTCCAGAGGTGACAAATAATATGAAAGAAGTCTATTCTAAAAAGAAATTAAAATATCCATATGAATATAACAATAATGATTACAATGGTATTGTGTATAATAATGCTGATTACAATATCAATAAGGCTATTCCAGTTGAAATCCATACACCACCTAAGGAAGACATGACATTAATCTCCCACATAGGGAGTGAGAATTTTAAATGGGTTCACTTGAAATCGACACCACCTGAGATTAAGGTCATATCTTTCATAGGGGTGTATGGATTTCGACTGGAATAGCCTGATAGGTGGATAAACAAAAAGGTGGTGGGTGATTTATATCATACATATTTTGAGAAACATACTGGGTAAGAGGGTATTAAACAATATCATTAATGTTTTTGCATTTGAATACACATAAATTTGCATAAATATAGTATTTGCATGTAACATATTATATAAATTGATTATATCAAGGCGCATACAAAGTAGGAATGAATTATAATGCTGGAAAATAAACATAACATTTGAAAGACTAGAATTATGAAGGTAATGTAATAACAGTAATAAATTATATAGATTATAGAATATACATATTGTTTTAGGCAAATAATTGTAATATAAAGGCATATAATTAAACATAATTTTCAGAGATAAATCAGTGGTAAACTCAAATCGATATATCAGCAATTGTTTTTCCGATCAAGCGACAGAAATATGTCTTGAAAAAATGCCGCTTTGTTGCAACTGCTAATTAGTATATGGGAATAAGGTGATAAATGCAGCTCCCAAATTCCATTGGGTGAGGGAAGGCTTTTGATAACCAAACAACTAATCACCAATTTGGAATGCAGGATAAAACCTGAGATCCTGGAGAAATTTGTGAGAGCAAGCATGGACTGGGATAAACAAGAGTGCACATACAGTCCTTGGGAACAGCCATGGCTTGAACCCGGGACTTCAGTGGTGCAAGGCGAGGGAACAATCGCTGCGCCAACTCGCTCCCTAAAATAGACATTTTGCAACCAATGGTAAAATGCAAACAGAACATTCAACTATATACTGATACATTTACTACATCATGCATCATCATTTGTGAACATCCACGACGAACCTAGTTTAAAGTCGCAATTTTGAGTTGAAATCTCTTTAAAACAAGCTTTAAAGTGATATATCACTTGTCAATATAATTGCTTGAGAAATAGGTGCTCAGAAAGCCAATATTGCTCTTGAAATTCCTTTGTTTTCTATTGATTTTTGTAAGCTTCGTTAGTCAATATCTCTGAACAAGCACTGGCGACTTTACACTGGGTAGTGGTGGATGGTTACATTTGACATGATCTTGTTCACACAGATCAAAGTATGAAATTTTGACAATTGAATTATTATCATTTCGAACTATAACAGAAGAGATATCCTAATTCTCAGGGTTGGAAGTTTGGATCTTGGAACTGGGAGCTGAAATGCAAAGAGACCATCAGAGAGAAATTTTCATGCCATTACTTGTTGAGAGAGAAATAATTAAACAAATCCACGTAATCCCATCCGGTCACCGAGATATTGAAGCATGAAAGGCATGAGTCTGACTGGACAAGTGCGGTGATTTGTCTCATTTCTTGCATGACCAACAAGTTATTTGCAGTTTTAACCTAATTCATACACTCCAAAACAAAAACCACAATTTTTGCTATTTTGTCACTGAAAATTATCAAAATAAATGCATCCACCTCAAAGGAAAAATGAATAAATCCTATGTGATACACTTGTTTGCAAACATGCACATAGGAAGTGGAGTACAATTAATCACTTTTAATACACTCCGCATATTTTCAAACATCTTTTCTGATTGGCTGTGGTTCTATGCGTGTATTAATATATTGCTTCATATACAAGTTTTATGGAATGTGCACATATACATTAATACAATGTGCCTATTTACACAACAATGCAACAAGTGTGAGAACGAGCAAATGTATAACTCAACACAAATTTCTGTATAAAAAAAAACCATGACCTTCCAAAGTTCTTACCCTGTATTATTTGATCAATATACCAACTGCTATCATAACCTGAGTATAGTATACCTGATACTAGTCTCAGATCATAACAGGGAGGGAAAAAAGTATCATTATCAAAGAGGTTAGACCCAAAGAATACCAACTTCGCCATGTTTGCATGTCCCTCTGGATTATTTCACCATGCACCTGTAAGCTTCAATTTAAAGTGTACGTTTCTTTGTCTTTATGTAATGCATTGTGCTAATAATACCCGCCAAGTCGCTAATTAAGTGCTATGCGCAAACTTTTATAACACTCAACCTTGAAGAACTTTTCATTTGATATCGTTATAGGTACACTATTTTAGTCTCCATGCATGACAAACCAATATGATTGATTTACCATAACCATCAGAGTTGGTATTCTTTAAGTCTCAATATCCTTTACAATTGTGACATGATCTGATCCATTCAGACCGAAGAAGGACAATTTGACAATTAAGTTATTACCATTAGGGATTCCGTCCAGTTCCGCCCAGTTTCTTTTGTTTTAAACAATGGAAACTGGATGGAACCGGGCCGAACCGGCTGTCAACCGCCAGTAAAGTTTTGATTTCATCCCTTACTAACTTGCTCAGTATTTATGCTTACTGAAGATCAAACCCATTTGTCCCTGGCATACTTGCTTGCAAAGTTATACACTTTTTATAGGTCTATTCTTTTACGGGTTTTTTTTGCTCCTTATTTTTGACTATATGTGACCTACTACCACAAAATGAGTGTAAAATCGCAAGTTGGTAGTTTCGAGACGTCCTGGCTGTGCAGCGTTGTTCTTTGTTTCACATGCACCTGTTCAAGCCAATAGAATGTACATGTATTAACAGCTTGTACAGGTGCGCATCAACTGGGCAGCCAGGATGCCTCGATACTACTAACTCATTTCTTGGCAGCAGGTCACATATCTCCATTTCACTTCTCCCGACTTTCGTCTGATAGGATCAGATTGTGTCACATTGCGTTCATACACTACAAACAAATATCTGTTGTTTTTTGTTTCATTCGAGCCCATGTCTACTTCAAATATTTCATTTTTGATTAATTATATATTTTACACCCATAAAATTTTGGCTCACAGTGAGAATGCTAACACAAGACACATTCTGAGTCAAATCACAAGAAGCCTAAGATACAAAGCATTATGCATCTGGCAAAAAAAACTATGGAAGATCATTAATATCAAGGCATACTTGGCAGTTCAATCTGCAACACACACTTTTTTCAAAGCATTTAAAAGCTTTACACCAGGGGTTCCCAATCAGTGGGCCACAACCTAGTTGGAGTTATGAGCTCAAAACATGGGGTCTTGACACTACCCAAGAACAAGTTGAGACTTGCATCTTGATTACCAAGAAATATGGTTACATCCTTTCCAACAAAAAGAGTGGGATCCCTGTGTATCACACTATGCTAAATTTGCAATGCTGCTCATGCTTGTTTTCAACAATAATGCATGTGCACTGTACATATTTTGTAATTTCAATTACACACAATTTGTGACTCTGCATATAGGTTACCAACTACATCATAATGGACCTTTCTGCTTTTTCAAATCAAGGTGCTTTTCTTTTCCACGTATGAAGTCTTCCTGAAATTGGGCAATTTCATTTGAAATCCTCACACCCTATGGAAGAAATGACCTTAATCTCTCATACAGTGGGTGTAGATTTCAATTCAAATGGAATCACCCATTCAGGTAACCTCATTTCAAATACATACTCATGTCTTCCATAGGGGTAGTATGGACTTCAGAGCTGGAATACCCCAATGAGACTACCCAGGAACAAGGTGGGTTGTGTAACACCATTTTGATATGGGTTTGCTGGTAGTCTTGACTATCAAGAAATAGGGTCACATCATTTCCCAAAAAGAGTATGGGACCCCCTGCATTAAACACTCATTAACACTAAATTTGCAATGCTGCTCATGCTTGTTTCCAACAATAATGCATGTGCACTGTACATATTATAATCATCAATTACACACAATTTGTGCTATAGTTACTAATTTCATTATAATAGACATTTCAGTTCTGCTAGCTTCTTTGAATTAAGATGCTTTTCTTTTACAAGTACAGAGTCTTACTGAAATTAGGCTATTACTTCTAAAATCCACACACCCCTTGACCTTAATCTACACAGGGTGTATGCATTTCAAATTGAGTTACCTCAATGTGTGACTCCATTTGAAATCTACATCCCTTTAATGAGATTAAGGTTGTGTCTTCCATATAGGGGGTGTATGGATTTCAACTGGATACCCCAATGTAATAGATTATAATCTGGCAGGATTTATGATAGACATTATGGTGAAGAACTCCTATCTCTTAGAATTGGGTAAAACTTGCTTTTTAAAATGGACATTTTCTTTTCCACTTTTGATTTAAACCTAAATTGGCCCAAATTTTCAAAACATACTACAACAGTTTTTACCATGTATCTGCTGATGAAAGCCCACATTTTATATAATTGGTCACAACATAAGCTTAACCCTGTGCTTGCTATTTATAAGCATATACCATGTATATCTTTATATCATGTAGGCTATATCTTTATACATATGTGACCATCCACCACAAAGTGGTAGTATAGTCGGCTCTAGATCATTTTCTGTTTATTGCAGATTTTGAAAGAATGTACTTTCAGCTTTAAAATGACACCTCAACCAGCTTCATCGGACATCTGGAAGTGAAGTTATGGTTCATCAAAGGTCAAATTCCTAATATATTTTACATAGAAATCCATCTACTGTTTTTGATTGTATCTGAAAATGGAAAATGCCGACTTTACGACCAGTTTGTGGTGGATGGGCACATATTATGGACCAAAAACACCCAAAGGGAAATGGAATGTGTTATTCCAGTTGAAATACATATACCCCTAAGGAAGATATGACCATCAAATGGAGTCAACCATTCAGGTAATCCCACTTGCAATTCACACTCCCTGTGTGGAGATATCATTAATGTTATGTCTTCCATAAGGCTGCGATCACATAAAAGTATATGCTATACGATTAACGCTCATTCGATCAGGCTGGGTTCACATATGAGTATACTATGTGAACTCAGCCTGATCGAATGAGCGTTAATCGTAAAGCAATACCGAATACCGTATACTTCTATGTGATCGCAGCCTAAGAGGTATTTGGATTTTTAACTGCAATATCCCAATGTAATGTTCCTTCTTTTCAGTGGTCACATTTCCCTTACAAGCATACAAAGTGAATTTTACTACATACCTTTCTAATGGGGCAGATTTATGTAGCTCTATTTTTCGAATACATAAACAGTGAATACCAATATTCCTATATCCATATGTTCTATACTAAAAGTGTAGATTGTACATTAATGAAAAGACTGAATAATATATGAATACTGTTGAATTGTTTTTATAATATAAGTATAAGCATATTTTCAATTTGGGAACCCGGATCACTATTAATTTGATCCTTACGCCCATATCATACTAGCATAGCATTTTTTTTGTGACGTAACTTATCAAAAAAGCGATCACCCTGATCGATACGTCATTCGGATGCCCAAGTGTCAAATCGCAAGAAGTTAGAATTGCAGGCAACGTTGCTGACCACAACTGATTGATGGTAGCAATTGTGCAAATACTACCAGCATTTGATCACTAGCAATTTTTGAATCGCATGACGTGATTGCTAGTATGATATAGGTTTTACAAGTTCATCAAGTTAAGCTCGGTAACAATTTTATTTTATTTTTGAATTCCATTGCATAATGTTATCAAAACACACATTGTTGAACGTGACATTCATTGATTCATACACAATAGTTGTTATTTTAATGTTTAGTGTTTTCATTCACATTCAGGCTCAGAAAATGATCTACAATCAACTTCTTCATATAACATTTGATAATGCATTTTTCACCCATATGCTTATATAAATATCCAAGTCAGTGAATTTATCATTCTTATCAAAAACTGCCACATGTATATTGCTAAAAACACATTTTGTGACATTTTTGCTTAAGTACCTTGTGCTTATTGACCTTTTCGGCAAATCCCATAAGCCTTTGCGAGTACACCTGAGAACTTGTCATTTTACGTCACACCGACTTGCAATGCGCAGTAACAATGTTCGATAAACGATGTTACGGGATTTACATAAAGGTCAATTATACCTTGTCTCTTAATAGCCAGCATAAGATTACTGTGGATCAGGCTGGAATACATTGGATGAATACACACATTATATAACAAGTTCAATTCTGCTTTTATATGCCAATATCTTTGGTTTCCTGATATTCATTAAGATACACACATCTGTACACGGCTCCTGAATACACTTTTCCTGAAGACAACACCAGCCTGAATTTTTACAAGTAAATTAAAATACCTGGAGTCCATTTCACTAAACTTTTAACCCTTCGTAACTCAAGTAACCAAGTAGATGTAACGTTACGAAGGGTCCCTGTAGTAAATTCCTATTACTTACGAGGGGTGCCATTCGTAAGTTTAGTAAAATGGAACTTATGACTCATCATAAGTTGCGTACGATTTCGACACTTACGAAGCTTTGTAAAGTTTAGTGAAATGGACCCCTGTTATATTGGTAACATGTACATTCTGGCCTAATAAGGTTATCTACTGATCAAAATTCCAGGTTTAGTAAGCTAAAGTAAGTTATTCTTTGGATTGGAAAGGAATACCATCATTGCCTAAAAAACTGTCTGACACCTGGGAAGTCATAATAATATTCCACTTAAAATCCAAACTCCCCCTGTAGAAGACTTTTGAAATATCTTCCACTGGGGAGTACCAATTTCAAATTGACTGAACACATTAAGCAGCTCCATCTGAATTTCATACATCTTGAACAATTCAACCTGAATCTTCCACAGAGGGAGGGTGAGTCTGAAATAGAGTTGCTTAATGTGCTAATTCCAAAGAGAGTGTGGATTTTAAATCAATTAGCCCAATTCATTACCTTAATTGATATAACATTATATGTCTAGAGGTAGAAAGATGTGAAAGAATAGTTGAATCAATGCAATGATACCCTTCCAGTTGAACAGCTTCCCCGAATGATACCAAATGCCATTATTGGTCAAACATACATAGCCTACAAACCTGATGAATTTTGATCCAGTCACTTCAAAATATTCATTAAAGATGCTGCCACAAGACATATTACCCAGAACTGCATCTAATTTACTTATTAAAATTCAGGCCTCTTTTTTTTTTGGATAAAACAATTATTTCAGTGATCATCAACAAGTTGTCAACTGACAAACAAACAAATTAACAAACAAATTGAATACATCATGCCTCTCCTTTCCCCTTGTACTTAGCCTGTATGACATAGAACTCATCAGGTACACTGTTACCGTCTAATGACTTGATGCTATTACGGTCTACTTTGGACGTTTTGACTGCTTCATGTCTTGTTAGAAAATGCTGTAGTGTGTCCCATCCGCCACCGACTCGTACCATTATATGGCGCCCTCTTAACATCTGTTGACAAGAAAATTACAAAAAATATGTACGTTCAAAGATCATGTTACATTCTTCAATCTTCACATATTGCAGAGAGTGAGTTACCTTGCAATGTGCCAACCCAACAGCATTGGGCTATTCCATTTAAAATCTACACTACCCTTACGATTTAACTGAAGTCTTCCACAGAGGAGTGTGAGTTTTGAATGGAATAGACAATTAGGTAACTTCCATTTGAAATTACTCACTTCAGTTGTGGAAGATATAGGTAAAGCCATAATATATAGAAGGGGAGTATGGGTTTCAAAATGATAAACCCAGACTAGTTACATTTGAAAATAATACTCCTCCTGTGGAAGATATTTCCAAAATCTTCCACAGGGGAAGTGTGAATTTGAAGTGGAACAGCCCATTCTCAGCTAGGGCAAAGGCTCATCAGTAATTCCCTTACAATAGACCATTCTTACAACACATCCACAGGACATGCTACTCCAAAAATTAACCTTTTCTGCCTGAAAGTAACCAGTCCACAGTATTTTATGTCTTATGCCCCTTGGGAAGAACAGAAGTCTGAATTTAATCTACAGATCTTGCCAATTAAATTCAGCTTTTATATTTCCAGGTCAATATCACAACAAGTTTTCCATCACTGGAAATTGAACCTGGGACCTCAAGCACCAGAAGCTGAGAATTCCAACTACTGAACCAGTCTCTCCCTTAAACTTTGTTTATCATGTTTTAGTTTTCTGTTATTGTTGGAGGCATGCCCCTTGTGTTTCTGCCAACAGTATCTTGACTGTAAACCCACTCACTTGTACTTCATACACGGCTAAGTCTAAATTTTGTTTGACTTAAATAAGGTGGAAATTACTTGGCTTTTGTTAATGCGCGTGTCAATAAAGTCCCAACTCATGCTCGCATATATTCACGTAAGTGTGCACCAGTCACGCATTACGCAATGCACAACTAGCGTAAGCATTGCGCCCAACTGTGTGCTTGCCATTCTATATCAACTGATACACAGTGTTATGAGTCTTCCTATTTTTTCCGCCTTACATAAGCTGAACAAACTTTAGTAATACTTACTCTAATAAAGACCACTTTGCCTCCTATGTTATATCTTCCTTCTGATATTCTCTGGATTTCTAGTGGGAAGTCAACTGTCTTGGCTAGACTTTGTACCTGAAAATGCAATATAAAGTACAGTAAGGACATTATTTAAAGTTCCGGACTCCTAGATTAATATTTTAACCACTTTCAACAGCTTTTAAGTGTGATCAAGCAAAATTAGTCTGATGTCAACTCAAATCACATTCCACTTTTTATAATTTTAGTAATTTTTTGATTGATTTCACTGAAAACCTCATTCTCACTATCATGGCCTCATCCCAATGGCATAGTTCAATAACCTCAATAAAACAATATTGGTGCAAAATTTGACCTCAGTTGTAGAGTGTGAGTTTTCAAAGGTCATGGAATGAATGTACAAATGTATTGGGGTTAAAGAACTGTGCCCTGATAGATTAGCATGTTGCGGATCCTAGTGTCTATCACCTTTTATTAGAAATTTCTTGAAATAAAGAGATTACGTAAGAAAAGCCTACCCATTTCTCCTCAGAGACCTGCAGACTATAAATTCTGACTTCCAACTCATTTTGCTTGATCACATATGTTGACATTGACTAGATATGAATTGATAAGCAATATCATTTGAAAGATTATAACATTTAAAGAACAATAGATTTCATTCACCAAATGTATATTTACACCCACATCATTATCACTGGTTAGGTGATATGAGTGAGATAAGCTAGAAGCACATCTTCTGTATGATATCAGTCATATCACCACTACAAATCCAACATCATACTCCACTGCATCACAGTACTGATTACCCCAGCATGCACACTTTTACATGGTAGCGATTCAGGAGGGGGCTTCGACATCTGAGCATGAAGATGCACTTCTGGCTTGTAGTGATTTGGGCCCGGGGGGGGTTCTTCCTGGTTGAAGGTATACGGGGATGTGCCACGGTTTTGGGGTACCTTTTCAGCAATTTTGGTATATCGATGGGTGGGTTATCAGCGGAGACCAATGCGCCTAATTGGGCG
Source organism: Amphiura filiformis (assembly GCF_039555335.1). Taxonomy (NCBI): domain Eukaryota; kingdom Metazoa; phylum Echinodermata; class Ophiuroidea; order Amphilepidida; family Amphiuridae; genus Amphiura; species Amphiura filiformis. The sequence continues at coordinate 53,959,130 of NC_092639.1, read as the reverse complement.
CATTTTGGGAAAATTGCACTTAAAGCGCCTAATTATGGCAAATTTGGGTGCTTTTTGGGTGCTTTTTCTTGAAAATTGGTATACTGATGGGTAGCAAAAACAGCAAAAAGTAGGTATAGAGAAAGTCAGCATCCGAAAGTCTGCGTGGCACACCCCGCATAAAATTTTTTCAAGAACCCCCGGGATTTGGGGGGGGTGAGGAGGCTCCATCACCAATACATATTTTAGGATGCATAGAGAGCAATGATCAAACAGTTTGGCTACTTCATGTGTGGTGTTGACAGGGAGGCAGAGGTTATGAGTAGAAGTTTATTCCCACTGACCCCCTTACCCCAGTATAGTTTATATCCAACACCACAAAATCCACATTCCATCACCAAGTGCATGCAAATAAAGTAAAAGGAAAACATACTGGCAATGTCACTACAGAGCATGCAAGTTGGTCATAAGGTGGTGTGCTGGTCACGTGAGGTGGTGTGCCAGCAGGCTCGTGAGGTGGTGTGTCGTTCTCATGGGCTATACCAATACAGGTAGTCTGTGATTCAGGACGATGACAGGGTGAATCTGTGAGTTCATGTTCAACAGTTATCAGATCAGAAGTGCAGTTTGTATCCAAGTCTGACTGATCCTTGTGCTGAAAGAGTTACATACATCTAGTTTTTACCTCAATTTAATTTATCTCAATTGTCTTATTAACTTTATACAATTTACTTTGATCATTGAAGATAAAGATTGATCAATGCGCTTGGGCCTGCAACATTAGTCTCTAATGATGGTAGACTGGCAATAACCCGAAAGGGATGAATTCATTCAGAAACACCTAAGTTAGGAAATATAGACTTCATGCTTTAACATTCTTGACTAAGACCTAATTACAAAAAAAAAAGCCAAAACATGTAGCTTTAAGGTTAGAATTAAGGTTTAGGGTAATGGTCGGGGTCTAGGATTAGGGTTAGCTGGATTGGGATCAGCTTTGTAAGTGTTATTTAAAAAGCAAAAGAAAGGTTTAAAGTGCTAGTGTAATTTTGATTGCATTCACATGAATATATTTTTCCCGCTCCACCTTACAGAAAGAAAAAATTCTCATGCACTAAACAAAGTAAAAACAAACAAACAAATCAGTTTTGTTGACATTGTTAAAACTTCATGACTGGGAAAAAAACTGGGTGCTTTATTATCTTGTCTGATGAACAAATGCCTTAGAAATTAGGTGCTGCTATAGGTTTACCATGGACAATGACTATGAATTACTATTCATGGAAAAAGTGGCTTATTTATTTTCTAATCATCAATTTGCCATCATTGTTAGTACTGAACAAAACTAGTTAACAGAACACCTGCTGTAGTCATCCCTCAAAAAATGTATACAATTTATTTTATACAAGGATATTTTTCTTAAAACTGAAAGTTGTGCAAGGTTCTATGTTTGCCATGGATACCAGTACATACAAAGAATTGTTGATATCAATATCAACCCCAACACAGGCATGCAGCTGTGGTCTGTTCTCCAGTCATGCATATCAATATTTTGTTTACTAGCTGGGTCATTCTATCTCCTCTCCTACACACAAACACACAAAATCAGTGAAATAAATCGGTGAAATAAAAAATACCACAGATTTCATCCTGTCAGCTGAAATAGTGAAAAGTCAGTGTTGCCAATGACTTTAATAGCACAGTTAGGCTCTTTACAATCACTTTTATGCACCTTAGAAATTTGTGCTGTAAATTGCTTAAAATTTAACTACTTTTGAAAGTGTCAGGCCATAGTTATGAAAACAGATTATAACGGTGTTTCTCTCCCCCAGTGGGGGTACTCAGTACAAATAATCATACGGGGACGTGCTGCAAACATGGGTGGCATTTTCGGCTTTTTGGTATATCAATGACCCTCTTTTCTAGGCCAATTTTGGTATGCGAATGAATCCTTTTTTCAACATTTTCTCAATTTTTTGAAATTTCACCAACATTTGGCCAAAAATGTTTGACTTTTGGTATATTGATGGGTCCAAATTTCTTGAAAAATGAGTATATTGATGGGTCCAATTTCAAATTCTCAGTGGCACACCCCTACCAAAACCAAACTTGAGTACCCCTCACCCCCCCAGTTTCTCTCCTTTAGATTTTTGAAGGGTTTTCAGCCTTTCAGGGTTGCGGAATTACAATAACAAATGTGTTTAATTCATTGATTGCTCACTTTAAAAAGTCCATTCATATATTAAATAATTAAGGTTTTTGGGTGCCTTTTTAAACTCCTTAAAAATTGGGCTACTTAAGAGGCATTAGCCGCACCCTATAAGGCCAATTTGCTGCACCCTGCTTTTGAAAACGGTTGGCAACACTGGTGAGAATAATCCAGGGTGAACTATCTGGTTGACTGGGCTGTCTTCTCCTAGCTCTGATATGCCAATGTATCATTGTACTGCATTATCAGTCAATTTGATTTACTGACAGTATTTTGTGGATGACAAAGTATTTAATCTGATATTTACTTAGGAGAAGATCTATCACCCACTACTACAGGAAAAACTATCATGTCACTGTTTTCAAAACTCAAGAGCATCAGATTATTTAAAATTCATGATGAAAATGTATAATTTTAGCACATTCTTCTTTAAAAGTCTTTTCTTTTGTGTATGTATTGATGCATAGATATAAACCAAGTCACATTTATATAAATTGATGCTAAATAATACTTCTTCAGCCATAGAGCATGATTGTCAACTCCCTTTCCACACCCCTCCATGCATGCATATTGCACTGTCAACAAATTCAAATTGGTAAACATGCTGTTATTTGAATTTGCTTTTCTTTAAACTACTGTTAAAGGAACTCTACAACAAATATGCCTACAGGATTTGTTTGTTTCTTTTAGTTTTATATTTTTATTTATTTGTTTATTTACATATTTATTTACTTGTAAGCAATAGTATAGGCCTTGACCCCATGGCATTTAACTTGCTTGGCCACTTTTATTGGAATTTTCATGCTACATTTGCTTTTGTTCATTTAACTTCCAATAAGCTATTGTGAAAATTTCAACACATAAACATTCCTTTTGTGTATATATATTTAAGCTTAGAATTGAGAATTTTAAAAACAAAATTAACAAAACGCAAACAATGTATCACATGAAAATTTTCACTTTTCGGTAATTGTAGAATTTTTTAATTCTACAAATAATGTTTTGTATTATAATAAAATAATGTTTTGTATATTATATATTAGCTCAAAACATGTGAACCTAATTTTATTTTCATCCAGATGATAGTAACCAAATCAACCTTTTGTCCTGGATTGTATCCCACACCTGGTGTATCATTTGATTTTTGCACTTTCAAATCAAAAGGATTTTCATACCAGCTGCTTCATGCATAAAATGTATGACAAGATAGCTAGACAAAATCTGTTTCCTTATATTTTCCCATTTAAATACTAACTTTATCTTGATAGCTAACCCCTGAAGCAATATGTGGTGTGATCAAGCAAAAGCAGTCTGAAGTCTGACATATTCAATTTTTAGTTTCTTACAGGATTGTAAACAGCATTTGCAAAGCTACATTTTGCAGAAAACCCCATTGAATTTGGACAATCAGTTCAAAAGATGTGAGTAGTTAAAGAATTTCCAAAACAATAGGAAACGGGGAATACTTCCTTTGTTTGGCTATATCTCAAAACCAATATTTCCGACTTCCGACTGATTTTGCTTGATCACATCACATGCCAATTGTTTAACCATTTCAGGTACGTATCAAATAGTAAAAATCATGCAAAAATGACTTTGTATGCCATATCAAAAGTGTACATTTTTGCTCATATTATGAAAAAAGTTCAGATTATTTTAGCACGAAAAGATTTATATGCTTTTGATATCGTCATAATTGTAACAAAGCAAGGCAATTTTTAGTTCTATAGTTCTTTTATGGTGAAAATTTATAAGCAATTTCTGATGATCAATTTTTTGACTGATTATTGCAAAAGCATTAAATGCCATGTAATATGCATCTTGTTGATATAGCCAAATGAACTTGGACTTCAATTCTGTTGACCCTGAACTGAAGTTACCTTGCAGCAGTTTCATTTGAAGCTTTATGCAAGAACCATGACTTGAATAGCAAGTTGAATAGCATAGCTTGAATAGCAAGTGTATACTGAAACTAATTGGTTGCCCTTTCTGAGGCATACATGTAGTAATTACAAGTAATTACTAATAAGGGCAATTCATTATTTTTCAGATGTTATCTCAGGAAATATCAAAACAGCAATCATTCATTGCATGTTGAGTTTCAGATGAAAATAAAACCTACTGTTCATAATTTTTCAACTACTACTATAAGTAGTACGACTAGTTTTGTAGTGTATAGTTAAAACACCAGGGGCACTCTCGTAGTATGGCAGTGATGGTAGTCTCAGATTTAAAACAATACTATTAGCCAATCAATGATGTCAAGCTATTACACATGTAAAAGTAAAACATTTTAAAGATTCTGCTAGCCAATGACCTGGGGGCCACTCAAGTTTTCTTGACCAGAAATCACAAGAAAATGGTCCTTTTCAGAGTATGAAAAATGTCTGTTTTCTAGAAAAAGGGTTATTTTCAACTTCAAGTATCTTTTAGGGTTTGTTTTGTTTGTTTTGTTTGTTTTATTTCTTCTTTAACCTGGGACACTCAATCAGTTGAAAACACAATTAATCATCTGTTCTTCCTTAAGGCCCAGGGATCAATACAACATTTACATAACATAATTATTTTTAAAAGGTTTTAAAAATACTACATAAATTCAAATACACGATAATATTTCAAACGTCTACTTTTAGGGGTCATTTTAGTGATCCTGCTATCACAAAACATGTTTCCTCTATTCCTTTTCTTAGGGATTTCCTGCATTAGGACCATTACCCAAACATGTATATTAGCAAATTTTGTTTAGGGTATGTTTGAAAATCTCTGGTCGCACATGCATGTGTACACTATGAAACTTGAGTGGTTCCCCCTTGGGTAACTGAAAGAGGCTCTGTCGCTTTTCACCAAAAGACCCCTTTGTGAGGATTATTCACCAAACACTATTTTGCTATTGGTGAGGCTCTTATAATCATACATCAATTTCATACTACAAGTCCCCCTCATTAAACAAACTGCATGGCAATTTACAGACTTAAAATGTGTACAAATATATATTCACATTTTAACTTCATGAAAAGATATTACCTAAGCACTGGAAAAAGCCTATTATATGTATGAATACAGAGCGCTTATTGAATCGGGTAAACTCTACTAGTCTTATTACAAGACTGCCCTACCCCAACCATAAACCCTAACACTCCATACACAAGACTGGACTCAGGTCTAGCAAGTTGTACCCAGTTCCATTTCCCTGGCCTGCATGGCTCATTGGACCATACAGATTTCAAGTAGGATACAAGTTACACAAACCCTGAAGTACAGTGACACTGACAAAATTCCTCGCAAAAATATTTATTACATATTGCCAGGAAGATTTATAATTTCAAAATATTTACAATTTAACTTTTAGGATTTTTAATGTTAAATGTACAATTCCAAATAAATGATATTGAAGTGGCTGCGGTGCATTACACAACAGCAGCAAACAGTTCTTGAATTATTCTTTTTACTTTGGGGCATACTTTTGCACTCCATTTTGAAGTTGTGGTGCATTTCATTGACGCAGAGCAATTTGAAGTGCAGTTTCAGACAATCAACACATAAACTCAGTACAATGTGGTATCACACACAATTTTGCACCACACTTTTAAAATTGTATCGTAACAGACAAATTTTAGGGTGCAAATTGCACTGCGATAGTGCATATTTTTGAACACTGGCAGCAAATCACACAGGCAAACTTAATCAAATGCATGGGGAGGGGGTTCTTAGGGGAAAGGCGGATTGGGGTTTTGGCTGAGAAGGTTAGTATTTATAGGCCTTATAGCAATAAAGCTTCCAACTATCTCCCTATCTCTAATGTTCACTAATCACTATCTTTAAGGTTGGCTATCTCTAAGGTTTTCTATCTCTAATTTAAAAAAGCTTATATATCTAAGGGTCGATATCACTAATCTAGAGTAAGGTCTTCAGTACTAAGGATTGATATACCGAAAACGTTCGCCTAATGGTGCTATGGGCTCCATTGACATGAATGGAATTTTAGACACAAACTAAAGTGCCCTCCCATAAAAATCCCACCGGCACCAGCAAATAAGGGCATGTACCCTTATTAATTCTTGTTGAGATTTTTAGAGGAGGGAGCTCTCTTTCTGTACATGCAATTTACAGGCATGGGACTACGCATTTATGAAAAAGTCTGGAAAAGCTGGAAAAGCGGACAAAAACACCTGAAAATAGGCTGAAAATAAATAAAACTGCGGGAATTTTGACATCAAAAAAGACTGGTTCCAGTGTTTCCACTGGAAAATCCCATGCCTGAATTTACCCTAAGGCAAAGGAGCCCAGGTGCGCCATTAGGCGAACATTTACGGTAGTACTGTATAATTGGTTACTTTCACATATATATTTTGGTGATTTCAACACAGAAGATATTTTTGAGAAAATAAAACTATCACAAAATTGCCACTTATACAGTAAGGTTATTCTTGGTTGATTTTTGTCTTCTTTAGAAGCTATCTTTTTTTAACAATCCTCATGATCCCAGAACCTACCTCTTCATCCAGGATACTCCTCTTGATCTTCTTGGACGGTGTTACCGATGACTTTGGACGGGGATTCTTCTGTTCTTTCTCTATCTCCTTCTCCAGTTTAACGAGACCAGGAGGCTCAATACCATAACGACCTGCTATTCTGGCTAACTCATAGATGCACACTAATACATTCTTGGGGTCTTTCTTTAAAACTGTACAATGAGAGACAAAAAAATTCTATTAGATGACAGAAAAAAACCAGCATGTTCAATGGTTGGACACTGGACACAGGGGCGGATCCAGGAATTTTCAAGGGTATAGCCCAAATTTGTTTGGCGGCTCGGTGCCCACACAAAGTCAGGCGCCGCTCTGCAAAAATTAGGGGGGCACAACGCCACTCTGCAAAAAATTAGGGGCACCCCCCAATCTGCCCCTGCATGCACCCCCAATCTGCCCCTGCATGGTTTTAATTTTTTTAATTCGTAAATATCTGACATGACCTTAAAAAATCACTAGCCATGCTTTGCTTAGTCTGTGCTACAGACCGTGTACCTATATTACCCATAGGGAGATAATTAAACTACTGGGAACTACACTCTTGGAAACCATAGTCTCTCTGCTCACTGCTCGTTTGTGGCGGGACGAAATTTTGATAGATCTTTTAAATTGTAGCTCTGTGACTGTTTATTTTATGGATTCTTCATGTTCTTAATATAAACAAGTAAGTTACAGACTACATTAACACGCAAAAAAAATAGTCCAAAGAATCAACATGTTGCCACGGTAACACAAATTCATCGATGTGGCGGGACGGAATGATAAACTTCATGTATTTGTGAACACAGTACATCTGTTGAATTTTTATCAAAAGTACTGGGATAAAACATTTGTTTCTAACATTGGTAATTAACTTCAACTATCCTTCTTTTTGTTATGAAAGGAATTATAAAATTCACCCCCTCTTTATAGCACGCTCATTAATTTTTTAAATCATGTCATTGTGGCGGGGACGGAATGTGGCGGGACGGAATTTTGTCCACCATGTCAAAATCAAGAAAAAAAGCAATTGATTCACTTTAAAACTGACAAAATTATCTTTTCTTTCACTTCCAATGAAAAATTATTGCAAAATATAAACTGAGAAAGAAAATTTTCATCCCTTCCTGAACTTAAAAAAATCATCTCAAAATGTGGCAGGGCCATGTTTTACACCACAGACCCTGAAAATAGCCTTATTGCTGGCATCCTACCACAAAAGGCCTGAAAAAGACAAAGTTAAAATGGCTCTGAGTCTAGCAAAGTTGATGAATTCAATTTTTGTGTACTCAGGAATGTTTATTACCATAATAGTTGATATTTTGGAAAGTTTTGACTAAAATTTTTTTTTTCGTCCCTTCCGGAAACGTAAAAAAATCACCTAAAAATGTGGCGGGACGGAATTTTACACATATTTTAATTTATTTCTTTATTTTTGCAAAGTCCACTGACATTTTTTTTAGTGCTGAAATTGTCTATACAGAAGACCTTTATAATACCATAAACAAAAAAATCCTATCTTTTTAAAAAAAATATGTAGTAACATCAAATTTAACAATTCCGTCCCGCCACACCGAGAGGGCGCTACATGTGTATTTAATTGCTTGCAGTCCGAAATTGACGGGCAAATTTTACTTTTTTTTGCTGATTCATAATCTTTGGTTAATAGTCTATCAAACCAGAGGAGAAATTCACTCCTGTGACAATTTCTAAATTTTAGGTTGAGTGATGACCATTTTTGGCTCTGGCCCTACACTCTTGGAAACCATAGTCTCTCTGCTCACTGCTCGCTATTTGTGGGGCATCACCATTTGCGACTCGTAGCCCGCGTCCCCCTCAATTGGAGTTCAGTCTTTGACAAAGACTATACTTTGCTAGTCCTTAAATTTATATGGGTCAGTCCTTCCTGATGTTTTTATGCTTACACAGAAATACTGTATGTCAAGTTTGTAAACCTATTAATAATAATGTAATAATTTCCTTATGTAACTGTTTCCTACTCAACCTTCCTGAATACCTTTAATTGCTTCCTGTTTCAATCAAACAAAATTAATTTCAGAATGTGAAACAAAAATTGTCACAAATCACTGTTCAAATTCTGATTTGCTTCGTACTAAATTTGTAGCATACATGATATAAATCCTGAAGGTCGGAGGGAAATCTCAAGCTGTCATCAGGTTTAAGGAAATTTTTAAGCAAATACTGAAAGATTTCCATCCTTCCAAGGAGCTTGTGGTTGATTTGATCCATCAAATTTGGGCTATTCTAATTGAAATCCATACACCCCAATGGAAGACATGACCTTAATTACCTGCACATGGAGTGTGAATTTGAAATTAACTTGAATGCACCCCCTGTTTGGGAGATTAAGGTCATATCTTCTATAGATAGGTGTATAGCCAAAGTTTATTATAATATCAGTTCCATGATAAGACCTACTTTCATAAATCAGAACTGGAGATCCCTACCTAGCCCAGCACATGCAAATCCAAAAGAAAGCCCGTAAGTTTAGGAGGAGGTGGGGTGAATTCATACACTTCAATTTCAAATAAAAAAACAAAAACAAAACAAAAACAAAACTGAAAATCATTTATTTTTTATTAGTACATGTTTCAGATTGAATTCTCTATGTTCATATCTTGTAGGATTTTTACACTTATAGAATGTTCAATGATGTATAATATCAATAAATAAAAATGTCAGGCAGCCCACTCAAATTGAAAGGGCAGCCAATCCATGGGAATTTGACAAAAATTGAAAAGGGCATCAAGGCAATTACATGCTTTTCAATTGCTTGAAAGCAGAAAAAAATTTAGGGCACCAAGGCAACACTATATAGGGCATCAAAGGCAATTGCATTTCGGGCTCTTCAAATCATATGCAGAATTAGCCCACATGTAGTGTCAAAACTTCATTCAGGGATTATAATATGTACAGCTTTATTCCAAAAGCTCTATAATCCCTCAGAAAGTTGTGGCACTAGAATTACATGAGGATCTACTCTATTTTGCCTTAAATTTAATACACAGGGGACCCGGGGGTGCCAGTTGAACCGTCAATGAAGTCATCACCGACCAAAATTTAGCGGTAAAAGGGTATCTTTTAAAGCACTGGGCACGTCCAGAGCGAGACGCGAAAAGTGTCTCAATTTTGGTGTTTTCTGGAAAAAAGGGTACCTTTTTACAATAGATATGTCGGCGTTTTGGGTTCATGAAAATCAAAGTCCAGCATTTGACGTCAGCCGCTGTTTTCGTTCCTGATTGTAAACAACTTCTTACTTCCGGGTCTGTAAGTGTAATATATTAGTCTTGTGCCCGGTCTTGTACCATGATTAAAACTCGGTGATGTTTGTGCATGCTGCCGAAGCGGGCTGCGAGAGACGGGCGAGAGACTACGAATTTTGTACAAGGTACAGATACTGTGTAATCGGAATGGATTACGGCATACGTTTGACTGCTGAACCAACAGGAACCATGCCTTTTGGAAATCGTGAAGTGACATTTGCCATCGCTGTTTGTCACCCGCAAAACCGGTTAAACGGGGAAAAAAGTGCTTTATATTTCAGATTTCAGAGCTTAGCGCGGATCATGGATTCGCCGGATTCAGCACTGAAATCAAAGGTAAATAGCTACGCTTATTAAGAAAATGCAATCACGTTTTTCATCGCTTTTGCTGATGTTTCTTGCTTTCTACTCCCGGTTTCTACTTCCGATTGTGTGCATGGGTTGTGTACCATTCAAAAACACACCAGTCCAGAGGGTGCAAAATTCGCACACACATGACCAATTGATAAGCTTAAAGTTGGTAAGCTTCACTGCTTAGACGATGCATTTCTCACACCAACTAAGTCATGACATGGTGAAATAAATATTACATTTTACATGAATCTGTATTAATTTATTGGATAATTTATGACCTTAGAAAGTGCAGACAGAATAGGAAATAAAACTTTTCCACTACAAATAACCTGTTGGTGTATGATCTTCCCAGGATGTACTTGTACTAATTGGATACCAATGAAATGATTGCAGCTTGTTTGTTGTGTATGACCACAATTTTGTGTTAAGGATGATATTCCAGGCTATTTCATATTATAACAGAAATTGTATGTAAAGGGATTGGAAATACACTAGGTAAATATTGCTTTCTACCTTCGTCAGTGAAAAGGGTCATTGGGACATGTAAGGTCAGTGATATGGGTACCTTTGTTTGCACCATGGCTGTGGTCAGTGATTTGGGTATCCTTTTTTCATAGCAGGTCAGTGGTAAGGGTTACCTTTCAGCCCTTGGGCATGTCAGTGTTTTGGGTGAAAAATAAAAGTGTCTGGTCAGTGATGACAACATGCAATGGTATATGAGTGGCACCCCCGGGACAGGGGAAGTTAAATGCAGCAGTTTGTATCATAAAGAGTTATTTAGTCCTCTTGTTCCACTTGAGTGAGTTGGTATCAATACACACACATTTACCATTATTTTATGAAGGCTAGTTTGCTGCAGCTGCAAGCAAACTACAATATTTTATTTGAGCAATGAAATAAAGGCAGCTCATAGCTCACTGCAATAGTATGATTTTTGTTTGCAAAATGGTCTGTATTGTGTCAAAACATCCATTTTATAAATTTATATAATTTCCATGATGCATGGAAGTAATGTTTCAAAGGTATTGCCATCTATAAAAATTAAATTTTTTGGTCAAAACTACACAAAAATCACCAATATAATGGCATTTTCACCCTTAAATGAAATGTATTGGGCCAAATGATGTATTCTGCACACCAAATATGATGTTTCTATGTATATAAAATTTGAAAGAGATATAGCTAAAATATGACCATTTTGGGTAAAAAATGACAAAAATTCTTTTAAAAGTAGCATGACTGTTGCCATGGAAATGGAATTGAACATGCAGGTGATAACATGGCAGGAAAGATACTCCAGATCTTTCTGAACATTTTGATATATGATTTGAAACACGTGTCAAATGAAACGAAAATTTCTTGGGGTTAGCCCCTCTACTGGCAGGTATTTAACCAGTAAGAGATTTCACTTTATAATGTTTTCTATATAAATAAAAGGAAGATTGCCCATCTTGTGCGCAAGTGTTCTCCGAATTGCCTTGACTTTCGACTTTGATTTAGTGGTTTATTGATCGGGTACATATTGCCATTATTTCATCGGACATTCGTTTTTGCACAAATTGATGGAAACTAAGAGAATAACATAAAAAATTGCTGTGTTGCTATGCAAAATCGCATACAGTGGCATTGTGGGTAATAAGGACAGTGTGAATCGCGTAGTATAAATATTTACGCAGAGCAACATTGCCCCGTTTTCTGCCAACTGCGAGGTGGCCAAGAAATGATTCAGGCTATCTAGATGCGCAACAACGCATAATTTATTAATGATCTTACGAGCTTTTCGCCCCTACGCAGAGCTACAAGCCCCATTTTCCGCCATTGCATCGAGGTTGGCAGCCAAGAGATTAAGGCTACGACGCGTGAATCAGGAGACCCGAGGTGGAGGCAGTCAGTGTACAATTTCATTATTTATTCTAGGCCTATGAAACGTCGTTTAGTTTTACAGCCAAATTCATACGGAGATTGAGGAATATATACGGAAATGCATTTGGTTGAAAACGGTCAAGAAATATGGTTAAAACCAGGTGTGTTTTTTTCCCGGGCTTTTTTATTGTCGAAACTCAGTGGTAGCACGTACCGTAACTGGCAGTGCGTTGGCATTAGCGCGTTGGCGTACAAGGGATGTGACGCGCACGCACGCAACTTTCCGTGCCAGAGAAAAATAATTCATGAAAAAAGGAAGCTAAAATAATGAAAACATAATTAAATGCAAATGGGAAATCACACGCTAAGCAGGAAATATGAAAACTGGGAACAAAATATGTAGAAAAAAAGCCAAAGCTAAAAGGACAAACGTAAGAAAGGGTAGATTTATGAAATAATAAATAATAATAAATAACATCAATAAATAAATAACATGGAAACGGAAAATAACAGCATATATTTATTGGAACAATAAGGTTACAGTAACTAAATGAAACGGGAGCAAAATAAAGAAGGAAAGAAAGAAACTAATCAGCAAACGTAAGAAAAAAAAAGCTAAAATTAGATTAAAATTAATCAGGAAACATAAGAAAAAAGAAGCTAAAATAATGAGAACAGAATTAAATAAATAACATGGAAACGGGAAATCACAAGCTAATCAGCATAAAAAAAGAAGCTAAAAGGGAAACGTAAGAAAGGACAGATTTGGAACATAATGGGAATGCGGTTAGGCCTAAATAAATAAATAACATGGAAACGGAAAATCACAAACTAAATAGCAATTTTTTAAATGGGAACAAACTAGGCCCATGTAGAAGAAACTGATAAGAAAGAAAGAAGCTAAATGCAACTGCCAGAAGGGACAGGTTTAGAAAATAATCAATAATTCTACTTTTCAGTAATTCCTCCTGTTTTAGTGATCGCTCCCATTTACTCATCTAGCGGGGACCCGCGCGAAGCGCGGGTATCCCGCTAGTTTAAAAAAAAGCAAGAAAAAGAAAAGCTAATCAACCGACCGACCTTTTTAAGCTGATTAAAAGTTCTATCATTCAAAGATCTGAAAATAAAATGATAAGACTTACCTAATCCTTCTGTTTCAAATAGACATGTGTCTTCTAAGCCTATAGTGCGACACCATTGTAGGAAGTTAGCTACATTATCTCTGGCAAAGAAAGACTCTGCTGATGCATTCTCTTTACATCGGATCTTTCTCTGAGGAAGTTCCTGCAATGACAAACAAATAAATTGATTGAATGGATGGATTGAATGGATGGATGTAGAAAGAAGAAGAAGCAAGTAAGCAAGCAAGCAAGCCCAAAGACGAGCAAGAAAATGAAAGAAAGCTAGGAAGAAAGACAACAAGCAAAAGACAAAAGATAGAATGAATGAATAAATGAACAAAAGAAAGACATGGACTCATGGAAACAAATTTATTTCAGTTGAGTTTTTCCTATTGACTTTTTTTTTGTTTTTTTTGCATGTCATAGCAAATTACATTTTCAGTGACAAAATGGGGTTTATAGGCGAATAGACCTTTCTCAAGTAGGGTCGGTCAGTTTATTTGTTTTTTTTAAAAATAACTTTTCAAAGCAGGTTCAAGTTAAACATTTTAATTACTGTTGCTTCTATTGACCAACCAGGGACACATTGAATTAGTATGCATTGCTAGCTGTTAAATAGAAGCATAGTAATTAAAATGTATAACTTACCCAGCTTGGACAAAAACTTTCTCCGCTTTCCAACATTGAATAGCAATAATAGTTTAGGGTAGACCTAACTTCTTAATTTTTTAAAATATTGGATCAGATCGGATATCTGCCGATATGTAGGAAAATCATCGGATATCGGATCGGTAGACAAAAGTCATTTCACTTCAGCTCTACTTCAAAAGGCACCAAACTAAGAGGGCGGTCAAAAAGTTTGTAGAACAAGGTGTGCTACTTTGTCACACAGTATTGAATTTGGTCTCATTTGAAAGCTTGTTCCTTCAAAACATTAACGCCAAAATATTAGATTTTTGCATCATTGTTTATGGACAGGACACTCTTCAGAGGAAGCCTACCTCCTTGAATTCACAGGTATGCAGTGACTATGTTCAAGAGTGAGATAGAAAGAATTTAGCTAGTTGTCTTCCGGGGTACTCAAGTTTGGTTTTGGTAGGGACGTGCCGCTGAGATTTTGGAAGTGGACCCATATACCAATTTTTTTTTTTTTTTGGACCCATTTATATACCAAAAGTCAAAATTTTCGGCCAAATTTAACCAAAATTGTCATAGTTTTTACACATTTTCCCAAAATTTTGGGAAATTTTGGCTAGATTATGGAAAAATTGGGCTGTTTTCCGAAAAAATTGAGAAAATGTTGAAAAAAGGACCCATTCATATACCAAAATAGGCTTTGAAAAAGGGGTCATTGATATACCAGAAGGCTGAAAATGCTACCATGTTTTCGGCACGTCCCCATATGGTCATTTGTACTGAGTACCCCCCCGGGGTTGTCTTTCAAGTACTTTGTTTTATGAACTTATTATACAGCCAAAAAAAAAATCAGCAAAATGAAAATCTGTGAGTCACTTGGGTCAGGTAGACTAGAACAGGTTATTCTAGATCTGAGAATAATAAAATTATATAAGGCCCTTCACAATTAATTCTTAGTTTCCTGTTTCATGGTTGAACACCAGGGATGAGGCGACTTTTAATTATTAATTATTAATTATCTTTTATTTTCTTTAAAAAATAAGTGGTCGCAACCTACATCAAGCCATTTTGACAAGGAGCATGCATTTAATTATTTTACTTCTATGTTTGATTTTATACATAAGTAATGGTACAATTAAGTTCTATGTTTATTCATCATTATAGATGATATGATCAAAGTCAGAAAGTAGCAAATGGTAGTCATTAAAAGTTATTTTTAAAGAGAAAATCCAAAATATAAATAAAATAATTAAATATTTTGCAATTCTCTACTTTGGACGCGGGCGGTAAACAGGAAACTAAGAATCAATTGTAATTGGCCTAAAGGTGCTTATCTGGAATACTATCTCAGTCAGTATCCACAAAATAGACTATTCTAGTTGAAATCCATACACCCCCTGTGGATGATATGACCTTAATCTTCCACACAGGAGCTGTATAGATTTCAATGGAATCGAACATTCAGATAACACCAAATTCACTGGAAGATTAAGGCCCGGGGATTAAGGCCATGTCTTCCATAGTGGGTGTATGGATTTCAACCAGAATAGCCAAATACATCCTGCCTTGCAATACTGTAAAAGTGCAAATTTTCGTGGTACATTAATTTTCACGCTTTTCAAGTGCAACACAGCTAGGACCACGAAAATAAAAACACGAATATGTTCTTTTAATGTATAGGTCTATGTAAGAAAACTCAAAATCGCGAAATTAAAAACGAGCAATGTAGTTCAAAAATCGGCAAAGCGCGAATTACTACTTTTACAGTACCATTCATGTGGTAGTACAAGGCCCGGGGGGGGCACTCACATGTTAAGGTGGTACGGGTATGTGCGGCGCTCAAGGGTCCCTTTTTCAGGCTCTCCGGCAGTTCCTTAAGCCCCACATTTGGATCTGCTCCAGTTCTTTGAGCCTCAAACTCTGCCAATTGTAGCTCTTTAAGCTCAAATTTGGAAATAATTTAGAAATTTTAGCTCAACAGCCTATAATTTGGCCCTAATTTCAGTTCTTCAAGCTCCTATTTTGCCCGAAAATCAGTTCTTAGTTCCCAAAGTTCGGCGCTCCGCGCCGCACACCCCTACCAAAATTTAAGTTGAGTGCCCCCCCGGGGTACAAGGATTACATGGATCTGAAACTGATGGAATTAAATTCATCCATGGCAAACCAAGCCTTACAATACATGACCTTGCATAGATCATCAAAATCATCAAAATTCTAGTATTAGATTTAATATTTGTCTAGACAAAACAGCGATAAAATTCTGGTAAAAATGACAAATTTAATTCAAGAAATTTATCTGGGTGTAGTATTTGTGCTATGTTTCTCTCTCAATAGTAATGATTAGAATATTACGGTACTTGAACTTTTTCAATGAAATGCAAAATAATGTGGTACCTAATTCCCTGCAAACTTATGAAACATTTAAAAAATGGGTCTATATTTTTGGTTTTGGTAAAAACAAAAATACCAAAATACACTACAACAACATTTTTAAAAATTTGTCAAAATTTTATTGTTAAATATTTTTTGCAAACATTTTTTGCAAACATTTTTTGCCAAATATTTTTCAATACTTTTAACCTTATGTTAGAGTATTTTGTGGTAAGTTTAAAGGTATGAAAATATTTTACACCCTTTATATAAAACATAACATAAAATATTTTATGGCAACCTTTTCTAACCTTTTGCGAACAATGTTGAAAAGTTAAGACCCCTCACTGGAAACGACTTACTTAATTCTTCAAAGCACTAAATACAGTAATTTTTCATGTATAAAATACAGATGAGTTGAACAAAAAAGGTTTAGGAAAAAAGAAAAAGGTTTGTCTCAGATAATGCAATTTACATGTACTTTGTTGAAGTGGGCAGATATTTGAAGACACTTACCGTGACAGCTGTGCCAGCTCTTTGGCACTCCACCGCTTTGTCTTGTATAAGTTGAGCTAATTTGCATGCTAACACACCATTGGCTAGGGAATCTATGAATTTTTCGGCAGGAATTTTGACATCTGCAAATTAAGTATGAATGATTACAATTAGTTGGCATTTTTTTGAAATTTTATATCTTTAAAAAATCCACTGTCCCAGCAAACACAAAAGTATTTTGAAAACATTTTAAAAATGTTTATAAAAAAACAACAACATTTTAAGAACAATGTTAAACCATAGACTTCCTTTCTAGGGTCTATGGTTAAACAAGGCGGTTCTCGAACCACGAGTCTCACCTGCTTTCCCGACAGCTTGCTTTTGTAATTGCCTGCTTATGCGATGAACCTTGTAATGGAAGTGTTATTGGCAATATGGAAAAAAGTGAATGTTAATTATAATTATTTGGAATTCCTGCATCAAGTGCCCATACAACAGTTTTTACTAATTTGATCTCAGATGACCTCTGGTGACCCTGAAATGACCTTCTAAAAATTTGGCTTTAGATGTTGATTGTACCCACCAAGTTTCATGGCCATACAACAGTTTTTACTAATTTGACCTCAGATGACCTCTGGTGACCTTAAAATGACCTTCAAAAAAATTGGCTTTAAAATGTTGACTGTACCCTCCCAAGTTTCATGCCCATACGAGTTTTTACTAATTTGACCTCAGATGACCCCTGGTGACCTTGAAATGACCTTCCAAAAATTTGGCTTTAAATCTTGACTGCACCCACCAAGTTTCATGGCCATACGACAGTTTTTACTAATTTGACCTCAGATGACCCCTAGATGAGCTCAGTGACCTTGACCCACTAACCAATATAAACCGGTTCTGTCACGGGTCAAGATGCACCCACCCACCAAGTTTGAGGAACGTGCGACTCCTAATCTCCGAGAAAATAGGCGGAAGGCAAACTTCAACCAAAACTTTAACCAAATTTGTCACATACATTGTACACACACCCCCCCCCACATACGGAAAAGTGATTATATAGTCTCCTGCCTTATCAGGCGAGACAAAAATGTTGAGGGGTGGCCAAGTCTAAGGGCCAACGGAGGCCATTTAGAGCCTCTGTGAATTTCAAGGTCTGTCTAAATGAGTAAAATCATCTCCAGATAATAATGTGTTATGTGGCCCAATTCCGGAGGGGGCACTCAACTTAAATTTTGGTAGGGGGCACCAAACTTTGGGAACTAAAAACTGATTTTCAGGAAAAACAGAGGCTTGATGAAGTGAAATTGCTAAATTACGGGAGCACGGTGGCCGAGCGCCACGGGCTAGGACTCATAATGTGAAGGTTGCAGGTTTGAGCCCGGCGACGCCATCGTGTTGTGCCCTTGAGTAAGGCACTTTATCTCGATTACTCCTCTCCACCCAGGTGTGAAATGGGGAGCTGTTATGAATACTGTCCATTGAGCGCCGCCCAAAGGTATGAGCATGCCTTGGGCATTGTATGGCAGCTGACATATTCTAATGACGGCGGAATAAATGTAAAGCGCTTTGGTACATGTTCACATGTGAAAGGCGCTGTATAAATACCAACATTTATTTAAATTGGGGCCAAATTATAGGCTGTGGAGCTAAAAAAAAATCCAAATTTCTTTCCAAATTTGAGCTTAGAGCTATGTAATTATCAGAATTTGAGACTCAGCAGATCCAAATCAGGCGGCGGATGACATGATCGAGCCGGCAACTCGTGAAACCGCCCGGCCGTATGGCATTTTCCATATACTCGGTTAGTTTTGTGGGGTTCATTATCGAACCCCAACGGTTTTAGCTTGTATTTATATTATTTATCAACATAGGCCTATTTGTTCAAGTGATATTTCAAGCGTTTTAAAATTTCAAAATAATCCCATTCAATTACACGGTTGACGATGAAAATTAACTGAATTTAGGGACTGCACGTCATACACCACCTGATCCAAATGTGAGTCTTATGAAACTGCCGGAGAGCCTGAAAAGGACTCTTAACCAGTGTTCGAATTTAGGAAAAATAAATGGTTGTCCCACGGACAACCAGATTACAATTTCTGGTTGTCCGTCTAAGTTTTTGGTTGTCCGTAGGCCTACAAATGTGACTTTTGGCTAGATTTATGGTTGTCCGGCGGACAACCGAATCAGTATTTTTGGTTGTCCTGCGACTTTTTTAGTTGTCCCGGGCAACCGGACAACCAAAATTTCGAACGCTGCTCTTAACCGCTGCACATACCTGTACCAGGTACCACCTTATGTGTGAGTGCCCCTGGCCCCAATACCTACCTAAAACTCTACTAATCCAATCTGCTAAGTCTTCTTGCAATGGGTTGAGACTGGCTTCTGCTGACCGTGAGATTTCTTGAGAGAATTCTAGCGATTCATCCCTCACAGCACTACCGATCTTGGCCATATTGTAACCATTTGAAGGTCACCCTGAAACAGAGAAAGTACACTCTAGTTGTAACTTGCTTTTGGCTATTCATCAATTACCATCTTGCTGAGTAGAGTCCAGTAGCTTGTAGTTGAGTCATCAACATCCGAGTCCAAGTCATCAGCTTCCGAGTGAGTCTGAGTCGTCAGCTTTCCGAGTTTGACAGCTTTTTGAGTCCGAGACCCTGTTTCTTTAGTTTGAATCAGTAAATTTTAAACATGGTAGTGCAATTTCACCAATCATAACATATAAACTTTCCAGTGCCTACATTACCAACCTCTTTATTCAGTTAATTTACGCTTCCAATGCTTTTTCATGATAAAAATAAATCACCACCACATTTACTCTAGACCTGAATATTCCCACATATTTTATCAGTTGGCCAGCCACACAAGCTCTGACTTTTGACTCCTTTTTGGCTGTTCATTTTTATACTACAAGTTTTCAAGCTTTAAAATAAGCAGGCACCCAGGAGCCATTTACCCACTGGTCATAACATTTTGGCTCCTGCATGGTCCACACCAAAATCTTATGAACCAGGCTCTACATTTTCTTTTTCAAATAGAGCCCAGAAGTTAAAGCTGGTTTTGTATTTAATGTGTACAATTGAAATTTAAATGACTCAAAGCCCTTTAAAAATGGCTCCTGGTCAGGATTGTAGCTAGGATAGTTTTTGTGGTGGGCGGCATTTAATGAAAATCTTGCACATTTGGCAATTTTATGGACCAAATTCTTGGCTAATCCAATAAAATTGTGCAATTTTGGCCTCTGAGTGGTGGGCTCCAGTGCTAAAATTGCATTTAAGTGGTGGGCTCCAAAACCGAGTGGTGGGCTATTTTGCCCACCATCGCCCACTGTAGCTACATCCCTGCTCCTGGTTCACTAGATAATCACAGGACCAGGAGCTGTTTTTCCCAAATGTAGCTCCTGGTCCAGATCTGCTTATTTGAGGCTTGACTACACTACAGTAACACTGTATGACATGTCAACTTGGAACTGCTTGCATGCATAGAATAGATTCTCAATTTAACCTGCATTTTAATGTATACCATCACTTTTATTGGAAAGTTTCTGCATTTCTGTCTAGAGGTAAACTGTTGTAAGTATAGTAGTACTGGGTTATACAACCATGTTTCAGATTCCTTAGGGCTCCAGCTTATTTGATGCAGCTGCAGGATGATCCTGAGCATTTCGACACCTTTTTTTATTGTATTCGGCCAAAAAATGAGAAGTTGCCACTTGCCAGCCTAAAACTTATTCGGACAGGATGGTCTGAAAATTGTCATTTTGTAAATTGCATCAAAAATATATTCTATATGCCTTATTCTTGGTGTTGTTTTCCTGCATCCCTAAAGAATCTGAAACATCACCCCATTTTTACCCCTCTATCCGACCCCTTGTTGTAAGCAACTCGCACCCCTTACAATAATTTAAATTGTGCCTGATGTTTCTTTCCCTTCGATGTTGTGAATAATCTGTGGTTCATGTAGGCCTACCGGTACGCAAATTGTATCACCCCTGATGGCCGATATTAGGTGCCTATTATTGTTCAAATATACAGATTTTTAATATTTAGGGCAAAATGATCTAGATAAAATAACAAACAATAGGGATTGTCCAGATGATGATAGTATTTTATAGCTGATCAGGGGCTATTTTAACATGCCTCCTAACCACAAAATTAAAGCAGTTCCCCAGCAAACACTGTACACAAAACACAAAGCCACTCTGCGAGTCTGCCCCAGCCACTGTATTTATGCGCACCCTTGGATTATGCACCCTCAGTTGAGTTGTTTTTAGACATTTGTGATGCCACCAGAATCTGGATGTCGATACCAATTGGTCCTGTCCAGTATTTCTTTAGATGAAATGAAAAAAATTTCATGTTTTACGGAAAGGGCAGGTTATAAAGCAGGTATAAAACATTCTAATAACATTCATAAAACATTTTTGAAAACATGATGCAAAACATTCTAATTACCGGTACCGTAATATAAATTATAATGTTATTAAAGGAGTCTTTTCATGGCATTTTTCAATATCCACGAAAAAAGTTTTTAAATTCCTAAAATTTCAGTTGATTCCGATTTTGCGTAACGTGTTATCATGATTATGTGTATTACACTGCTCCATAGACAATGTGTTGTAATTTCGTTCATGTATACCTGAACAAAATTCAAATTTCACGATATCTTTGCTAAACGAATTAATCTGCAAGAGATTTTTTGTAAAACATTATGTAGCCAGAGGTTTCCAGTGATATAAAAATCTCAACTTTTTTTGAGACAAGTGGGAGGATGAGGCTGTGGATCACAAAATGCCCTTTTAAATGTCGACAAAATATTTACAAAAATGTTTGCTAAAATATATTTCACAGTAACATCACAACAACATTTTACTTGGCCTACAAAAAACACAAATGGCCTAACTAACTCGCAAAGCTTACAGTGGAATCAGTGGAAATTCGGAATCAACTGAAATTTTGGGAATCTAGCATTTTTTGTGGATCTGCTGAAAAATGTCATGAATATAATTGAACAGGATAGGGTCACGAAATATTCCTTTAACTATGTGCAAAGCTTTTGGTGTTTTGATATTTTGGGACATGTGAGGGTTCTGAAAGAATGGCCCATCAATGAATGCCTGTATTCAGCTAGGATTTTTTATGTTTAATTCCTTCAACAGATCATTGTACGGTAATGGCCTTTTATATGTTTGAAGGCCTATGGTTGGACAGATAGTAAGGGCAACGTACAAGGGGCTGTGCAATAATTATGAGCCCTGGGGAGGGTAAAATTGGGGGGGGCAAGAAATGTTGGCGAGCCGAAGGGGGGAGCAGGAATTTTGGCAAGCCAAGAGGGGGGGGGGGGCAAGCAATATTTGGCACACATTCTTGGGGCGCCTTTTAAATAAAAGGGCCAGAGCCAAAAATGGTCATCAGTCATCACTCAACCTAAAATTTAGAAATTGTCACAGGAGTGAATTTCTCTGCTCTGGTTTAATAGACTACTTACCAAAAGGCCTTAGGAAAACTGTACGGAAACGCTTAAATATGCAAATTTTCCTGCTCACTGCGCTCACAACATGTATTGACCATTTAATGTTTGGAAATTGGGATCCCAAAAATTTGGCATGTGCAAGGGGCAAAGATTTTTTTGGTGGGCCGAGGGGGCAAGCGATTTTTGGCGAGCCGTTTGGAAATTTTACCTTAGTACGAGGAACCCATACCGTACTTAGCTCTGCTAGTACGGTATGGGAAGATCTGTACGCAGAAAGCTAACGCAACGTAATTTCAATTAGAGCAATTACAAAAAAACATACAAGGCTCCAGAAGCTTAAAATATCTCCATGTTTGTCATAATATTAATATTAATTACACGGGTTGTTGTAAGTACTTCTTACCTAAACGTTCATGTTTGAAATTGTAATTAATAACTCCATTATGAATCCAGAAAAAAATAAGTTTTCCAGAGCACACAATTCCAATGCAACTTCAACTTTTAGTGCCGTAAATATGAAATATCACATGATCAGGTGTCACATGGTACATTCAGCTCTGTGGCAAAGCGATGGTCCGTCACTCTGTTTAGGCTGCTTTATGACTTTGATTTTTAGTGCCGTAAGCTTGCACGTACCAAATTTTTTAGATGCGTTTTTCATCTTTTTTGGTGATTGTACATACAATAGGTATGCCAGGTGAATTCAAATTTGCCATCAAACTGCATCATTTTATATATCAAATTAAAGCCCTTGAGTAAAGAAAGCCAACACTGAAAACCTTTTTGTCATAGCACTTTCCGTAGCAAAGTTACATCTTGTCAAAGATTGACTTTCATCAAAAAGATTCTGCTGGCAAAATTCCCCAAAACAGCATTACGGGGGTGTTTCTAGATCTTAGTCTCATGACGATAGCACCTTTTTTTAATGGAACTGCTATCAAAATCTCTCTGAAATTCCATGTGCGAGTAAAAAAAAAAAAAAAAAAATCATATATTTGGGTCAAGTGAAGTATAGACAACATATTTAGGAAGGTTTCCTTCTTTAAATAGCTTCTTTTAAATTTCAATGTAAATTTGTAAATTGTATTGCCGGTTTAGGCCATTTTGACTGACTAGCAAATGTGTTAACTGAGGTTTCCCTGTCATACCTACATACAATGCGGATTGCAGCATATGGTTCTTTTTATAAGGAACGCAGGATTAGTTTGATGAACAATTTAGAGTGAGTATATGTGCAATTTACTGACAATCGACGCACTAAAACTGAGATGCCTCTTCTGTGCAAACTTAAAATAGGGCAGCATCAATAACGAAAATGTCATACCGATAGTGTCTGTTTTGCCCGGTTTTTTAAGTTTGCCTTGCGAACTAATTTTACCCCCGGGGGGGGGGGGAGGGGCTCATAATTATTGCACAGTCTCTAAGTTCATACAAAATGTAGTTGTACTATAATGTGATATTCGAAGAAAAAAACTCACCTGTTTGACTAGTCCAAATTGTTGCGATTGGATTCATTTAGGAAGATCATCATCAGCAAACCATTTTATGAAGTGCAAACGATGCAGTATCCACGACACATGCACAACTAGGCTTCAGATCCGCCTAAATACGGTAGATTAGAGCAAGCTAAAGTTATTTATGAGGTAAAAAGACCCGTTTTGTTTTGACATTTACATGTCAGTTGTCACCCACAGCCCACACACACTACGTCGGAGTGACTTGTTGCCAAAATGCATCAGTCGTTGTTGCCTAATTTGACCAACAAATACCGTTCAATATATGTTCATTAACTTGTCAATCGCCGTGGACAAGTATAGATGTGATCTTCATCGAACGTGCGGTGCAATTTATTGATGCCAAAAGGTGTTTCTAGAAAGTAAGTTGCAATTAGCAAAGCTACCGTACGGGGTTGACATTCCCTAATATCAAGGCCAATAACGTTCAGGACTGATTAAAAACGTAAATACTAAGTAGTAGGCCTACAGGACGCTATGGGTTTGGGATTTTCCCCGGGGGATCACTCCCATTGTGACCTGTACACCATCCGCGATAATCAACGTTTGCAAAGCACCATAAACAAGGATTTAACCATTGGCTAAAACGATACCCTTTTCACACCCTAAACAGGGATTTTATTCCTTGTATCAAATTTCATACCCTAAATTTCATTTCCGCGTAGGCCTATTAGCAATTGCAATTTTGAGCTATTTTGCTACCATTTTTTTTCCAATTCTTCATGTTTTTGACACTGACCCTAAACCCTAAACCGATCCTCGGGGTGTGTGTGTATGTGTATCCTGCACGCCATGTACGTACTGTGCATCGACTAATATTTCCATCGTAATAATAAAACGCCGGTTCCATCGTTTTATTCAAAATCTCGGATTTTGACAAAACTACAGCACCCAACGTCTTGATTTTTGCAGAGTATCTTTATTGACTAAAGTACATTACAATCGTGTAAAAAAACAAAAAAAAAAAAATTTATGAGAGCGTTCTCCTCAGCAAATGTTATAATATGGCTTTAAGTTTAGCTTCAATATGACAGACTTTTGCGCGCGCTTCGAGCGCATTTGCACCATACCATTATTCTGTTGCCAAAAGGTGCTGGATTCACTCCTTTCAAGATTTTTTTTTTCCAAACTCATCTCCCCCCAATGTCAAAAAGAAATCTACGCCACTGCAATTTACTCTGTTTGTTAATAAATTTTATGACAATTGACAATGTCAATGAGAGGAACAAGGTATATACAACATGATAGAATAACTTTTATATTTTGGACCCCATTATGGCCTTTGATCCCTCGTTGGAAGCATAATAATAAAAAAAAAAAATTAAACAGACCCTAGTTTTATCATTTGAGGTGTAAGAATGCCAAAAATAATTGGTGCCACTAATGTAGCAAGAAAAATGCTAACTCAAATATCCTCACATAGCGATCTGTACTATAAGCTGTTGCCCTTATAGGATAAAATCCCCCAATATTTTGCCAGGGGGGTGGTCCATACAATCATCCCCCAATGTTGACGCCTGTATGTGGGTTTCTGACCAAATTAACCTCATATTTGGCCAGTTTAGCCCCAAAAGTGCACATTTTCGCGCTTCAAAATGGCAAAATCACGGAAATCGTCCAATTTGTAACACGGATTTTAAATTTTGTGACACGCACGCAGAAATCATGGCTTTAATGTAAACGTCACAAAAGTATCAGTTTATTCATTCAATTAGGCCTACCATGACAACAGCCATTTACAGACGTTTTGGGTATTTTAAATTGTATAGGAGTATAGGACTATCCATCAAATTCGAAAATTGGAAAAATTTAAAATGGAAAATAAATGCTATTTCACAGTAATTGGTATTGATGAAGAGCTATACTACTGCTGATATTGGTATTGATGAAGTAGCCACTGATCTACTGCTGATATTGGTATTGATGAAGTAGCCATCTACTGCTAATATTGGTATTGAAGAAGTAGCTATCTACTGCTAGTATTATATTATTGTCAATGGCGGCACCAGGAATTTTTTCGGGGGGCATGGGGGGGAAGTGAAAAAAAGTGGAAATTTACGTAATTTGGGGGGCTTGCCTCAAAAGTGTGGGGGCAGGGGGGGGCAAGAACAATATTGGGGGGAGGGGGGCAATGCCCCCCCTTAGGATCTCACACAAGATCCAGGCCCTTTCTCCGGCTTCTTGCTGTTGGTAGTGTGCATGTCGTTTGCCTATCTACTGCTGATATTGTTATTGATGAAGTAGCTATCTATTAGCAGTAGATGCACTTCCCCCCCCCCCCCATGCCCCCCGAAAAAATTCCTGGTGCCGCCATTGACAATTATATAGACTTCCAACAAAATTTAAAACAGCCCACAGCTTTAAAAGTACAAAACGTACAATATCAGCAGTAGATAGTTACTTCATCAAAACTGATATACCTCATTAATACCGATATCAGTAGTATATAGCTATTTCATCAATACCAATATCAGCAGTAGACAGCTACTTGATCAATATCAATATCAGCAGTAGATAGCTACTCATCAGCAGTATAGATAACTACTTCATCAATACTGATATCAGCAGTAGACAGCTACTTGATCAATATCAATATCAGCAGTATAGATAACTACTTCATCAATACTGATATCAGCAGTAGACAGCTACTTGATCAATATCAATATCAGCAGTAGATAGCTACTTCATCAATACCAATATCAGCAGTAGATAGCTACTTGATCAATACCAATATCAGCAGTAGATAGCTACTCATCAGCAGTATAGATAACTACTTCATCAATACTGATATCAGCAGTAGATAGCTACTTCATCAATACCAATATCAGCAGTAGATCAGTGGCTACTTCATCAACATGCTCAATACCAATATCAGCAGTAGATCAGTGGCTACTTCATCAACATGCTCAATATGATCAGTGGCTACTTTATCAATACCAATATCAGCAGTAGATAGCTACTTCAGCAATATCAATATCAGAAGTAGATAGCTACTTCATCAGCAGTATAGATAACTACTTCATCAATGCTAATATCCGCAGCAGTAGTTGGCTACTTCATCAATACCAATATCAGTGCCAGTAGATACGTCATCAATACCAATATCAGCAGTAGATAGCTACTCATCAGCAGTATAGATAACTACTTCATCAATACTGATATCAGCAGTAGATAGCTACTTGATCAATATCAATATCAGCAGTAGATAGCTACTCATCAGCAGTATATAGATAACTACTTCATCAATACTGATATCAGCAGTAGATAGCTACTTCATCAATACCAATATCAGCAGTAGATCAGTGGCTACTTCATCAACATGCTCAATACCAATATCAGCAGTAGATCAGTGGCTACTTCATCAACATGCTCAATATGATCAGTGGCTACTTTATCAATACCAATATCAGCAGTAGATAGCTACTTCAGCAATATCAATATCAGAAGTAGATAGCTACTTCATCAGCAGTATAGATAACTACTTCATCAATGCTGATATCAGCAGCAGTAGTTGGCTACTTCATCAATACCAATATCAGTGCCAGTAGATACGTCATCAATACCAATATCAGCAGTAGATAGCTACTCATCAGCAGTATAGATAACTACTTCATCAATACTGATATCAGCAGTAGATAGCTACTTCATCAATACCAATATCAGCAGTAGATCAGTGGCTACTTCATCAACATGCTCAATACCAATATCAGCAGTAGATCAGTGGCTACTTCTTCAACATGCTCAATATGATCAGTGGCTACTTTATCAATACCAATATCAGCAGTAGATAGCTACTTCAGCAATATCAATATCAGAAGTAGATAGCTACTTCATCAGCAGTATAGATAACTACTTCATCAATGCTGATATCAGCAGCAGTAGTTGGCTACTTCATCAATACCAATATCAGTGCCAGTAGATACGTCATCTGATATCAGCAGTAGATAGCTACTTGATCAATATCAATATCAGCAGTAGATAGCTACTCATCAGCAGTATATAGATAACTACTTCATCAATACTGATATCAGCAGTAGATAGCTACTTCATCAATACCAATATCAGCAGTAGATCAGTGGCTACTTCATCAACATGCTCAATACCAATATCAGCAGTAGATCAGTGGCTACTTCATCAACATGCTCAATATGATCAGTGGCTACTTTATCAATACCAATATCAGCAGTAGATAGCTACTTCAGCAATATCAATATCAGAAGTAGATAGCTACTTCATCAGCTGATATCAGCAGCAGTAGTTGGCTACTTCATCAATACCAATATCAGTGCCAGTAGATACGTCATCAATACCAATATCAGCAGTAGATAGCTACTTGATCAATATCAATATCAGCAGTAGATAGCTACTTCATCAATATCAATATCAGTAGTAGATAGCTACTTTATCAGCAGTATAGATAGCTACTTCATCAATATTGATATCAGCAGGTGATAACTACTTCATCAATACCAATATCAGCAGCAGATCAGTTGCTACGTCATCAATACCAATATCAGCAGTACTATAGCTACTTCATCAATACCAATATTAGCAGTAAATAGCTACTTCTTCAATACCAATATTAGCAGTAGATGGCTACTTCATCAATACCAATATCAGCAGTAGATCAGTGACTACTTCATCAATACCAATATCAGCAGTAGTATAGCTCTTCATCAATACCAATATTAGCAGTAGATGCATGCTTCCTCAGCAAACACAAAAACGTTTTTTAAAACGTTTTAAATAAGTTATATTTTGGGGTTTGGTTTAGGTAAAACGTTTTAATAACATTAAAATGTCGGGTTATATAAAAGTCATGAAATCGTTTTAAAACGTTTTGTATGAAAACAGACTACAACAATATTTTTAAAATGTTTTCGAAATGTCATTGTAAACTATTTTTGCAAACATTTTTGGCCAAATATTTTGTCAACACTTAAATAACATTATGTTAAAATATTTGCACCCAGCAAACACAGAAATGTTCTTAAAATGTTTTTTTACCAAAGGTTTTAATAACATTTAAATGTCGGGTTATATAAAGGTCGTGAAAACATTATAAAAACGTTATTGTAAATATTTTGGGCAAACAATGTTTTGCAAAATATTTTGTCAACACCAAAATAACATTCTGTTTAGAATGATTTGTACCAAGTTTTCAAAAATGTTTTTGTAATGTTATTTAAACGTTTTTATACCCTTTATATAACCCGACATTTAAATGTTTTCTGTAAAACATTTGTGTTTGCTGTGCAGTAAATTACCAACAAATGTTATTCAATGTTATGAAAACGTTTTATACCATTAATGTACACTTTATATAACCCGACATTTAAACCTTTTGCGAATGATGTCGAAAACGTTTTATGTTTGCTGGGTTCTTCATCAATACCAATATCAGCAGTAGATCAGTGGCTACTATATCAATACCAATATCAGCAGTAGATAGCTACTTCATCAATATCAATATCAGAAGTAGATAGCTACTTCATCAGCAGTATAGATAACTACTTCATCAATGCTGATATCAGCAGGAGTAGATAGCTACTTCATCAATACCAATATCAGCAGTAGATCAGTGGCTACTTCATCAATACCAATATCAGTGCCAGTAGATACGTCATCGATACCAATATAATTGAAAATACCTTCTCATTTGCCTCTGGCACTCTCCAGCACCTACTTAGCACAGTAACGGACTTCGCTCGTACCGGACAATCGCTCGATAAATGATAATTTGTTATGTCTACTCTCAGTTATACTATTGAAATTACTACAAAGTTCAAGAGTAGCCAATTTGGATTTAAACGAATGAGTAACCCTGGCAAAAGAAGAAATAAAACAAATAAACAACACATGTGTGAGATACTTTCTATGGAAAAAAAGGAGTCAAAAAGTCATGATTTTACTCATTTTTCACTCTAACAAGGTCGGAACTTGACAAAGAAATGGGGGTATTGACCCGGTTCGGCAATTCATCAATAACAATATCAGCACTAGATAGCTACTTCATCAATAACAATATCAGCAGTAGGCCTATAGCTACTTCATCAATTCCAATATCAGCATTAGATAGCTACTTCATCAAAACAATATCAGCAGTAGATAGCTATATATTCATCAATAACAATATCAGCAGTAGATGGCTACTTCATCAATAACAATATCAGCAGTATATAGCTACTTCATCAATAACAATATCAGCAGTAGATAGCTACTTCATCAATACCAATATCAGCATTAGATGGCTACTTCATCAATAACAATATCAGCAGTAGATTGCTTCTTCATCAATAACAATATCAGCAGTAGATAGCTACTTCATCAATACCAATATCAGCAATAGATAGCTTCTTCATCAATAACAATATCAGCAGTAGATTGCTTCTTCATCAATAACAATATCAGCAGTAGATAGCTACTTCATCAATACCAATATCAGCATTAGATAGCTACTTCATCAATAACAATATCAGCAGTAGATTGCTTCTTCATCAATAACAATATCAGCAGTAGATAGCTACTTCATCAATAACAATATCAGCAATAGATAGCTACTTCATCAATAACAATTAGCATTTATAGATAGCTACTTCATCAATAACAATATTAGCAGTAGATAGCTACTTCATCAATAACAATTAGCATTTATAGATAGCTACTTCATCAATAACAATATTAGCAGTAGATAGCTACTTCATCAATAACAATATCAGCAATAGATAGCTACTTCATCAATAACAATTAGCATTTATAGATAGCTACTTCATCAATAACAATATTAGCAGTAGATAGCTACTTCATCAATAACAATATCAGCAGTAGATAGCTACTTCATCAATACCAAATATCAGCAGTATAGATAGCTACTTCATCAATAACAATATCAGCAGTATAGATAGCTACTTCATCAATAACAATATCAGCAGTAGATTGCTTCTTCATCAATAACAATATCAGCAGTAGATAGCTACTTCATCAATACCAATATCAGCATTAGATAGCTACTTCATCAATAACAATATCAGCAGTAGATTGCTTCTTCATCAATAACAATATCAGCAGTAGATAGCTACTTCATCAATAACAATATCAGCAATAGATAGCTACTTCATCAATAACAATTAGCATTTATAGATAGCTACTTCATCAATAACAATATTAGCAGTAGATAGCTACTTCATCAACAACAATATCAGCAGTAGATAGCTACTTCATCAATAACAATATCAGCATTAGATAGCTACTTCATCAATACCAATATCAGCAGTATAGATAGCTACTTCATCAATAACAATATCAGCAGTAGATAGCTACTTCATCAATACCAATATCAGCATTAGATAGCTACTTCATCAATAACAATATCAGCAGTAGATTGCTTCTTCATCAATAACAATATCAGCAGTAGATAGCTACTTCATCAATAACAATATCAGCAATAGATAGCTACTTCATCAATAACAATAAGCATTAGATATAGCTACTTCATCAATAACAATTAGCATTTATAGATAGCTACTTCATCAATAACAATATTAGCAGTAGATAGCTACTTCATCAATAACAATATCAGCAGTAGATAGCTACTTCATCAATAACAATATCAGCAGTATATAGCTACTTCATCAATAACAATATGAGCAGTAGATAGCTACTTCATCAATACCAATATCAGCATTAGATAGCTACTTCATCAATAACAATATCAGCAGTAGATAGCTACTTCATCAATAACAATATCAGCATTAGATAGCTACTTCATCAATAACAATATCAGCAATAGATAGCTACTTCATCAATAACAATATCAGCAGTAGATGGCTACTTCATCAATAACAATATGAGCAGTAGATGGCTACTTCATCAATACCAATATCAGCATTAGATAGCTACTTCATCAATAACAATATCAGCAGTAGATTGCTTCTTCATCAATAACAATATCAGCATTAGATAGTTACTTCATCAATACCAATATCAGCATTAGATAGCTACTTCATCAATAATAATATCAGCAGTAGATAGCTACTTCATCAATAACAATATCAGCATTAGATAGCTACTTCATCAATAACAATATCAGCAACAGATAGCTACTTCATCAATAACAATATCAGCAGTAGATGGCTACTTCATCAATAACAATATGAGCAGTAGATAGCTACTTCATCAATACCAATATCAGCATTAGATAGCTACTTCATCAATAACAATATCAGCAGTAGATTGCTTCTTCATCAATAACAATATCAGCATTAGATAGTTACTTCATCAATACCAATATCAGCATTAGATAGCTACTTCATCAATACCAATATCAGCATTAGATAGCTACTTCATCAATAACAATATCAGCAGTATATAGCTACTTCATCAATAACAATAAGCATTAGATATAGCTACTTCATTAATAACAATTAGCATTTATAGATAGCTACTTCATCAATAACAAATATATTAGCAGTATAGACTAGCGATCGGATAGCGACGTTTGCACAGTATTTTTTGTAGGACCAAATTGCATTCTAGAATACGAGGAATGTTCAATGTTTTGAAGTTCGTGATGTATTAGGCCTAATACAAATTTTATGGCGGGGGTGGGGGCGTAGGGAGACGCCGCTAAAAATTCTAATAGATTGAAAAACATAAGTGCATCTTCTTTTTATCCCGAAAAGTATAATAAAATAGTGGAGCGCTCAATGGCACATAGAAAAACTCTTCTTCATTTTGGGCTAAAATAACCTTTTGCAAAATTAATGTTCCGAGCTCTCCTGGGACTATAGGCCTAAATATATGCTTGTCCCCATTGCTTCCGCCGCCGCCATGGATTTATTATAATTTATTGCAAAGTAACTTTTCTGACAAATATAATGTTTTGTGGTAGAAAAGTTTATTTCTTTTCATATTTTTATGGCAAATCATAGGTTGTCCCAAGCGCCTGAAGTAATGTTAACCTTCTGTAAGTGCTGTTATCGCAAGTAAAATATTAAATAAAATAAATTAAGGAATTTTCATCTCCATTAATTTTGTTGAATTTGCTGTACAAATGCATAAATAAGACTGCAACTTAATAATTACCTAAATAAATGTAACTTACAGTATTATTATCATTTTATATTATTTGCAAAGAAAGAATAGAGTAACTCATTTGGAGAGAAATTATAGGGAAATGTTTAGACATGCGCTACTAATCAATACCTATGTTTGATGTAACGTGTGGTACTGTATAATAATTGCTGCACAATTTTGATACCAGTGCGATACCGGAAATCCTTCTCTGTTCATCCTGAATCATCCATCCAGGCACTTTCAGGAAATTACGTCGAACTGCGTCGCTTGAAATCAGCATAAATAGTGTCAGCTGAACCGAAATACTCATTATGACCGAATCAAAGAAACTAAAAATGGCGTCAGCATTAGATCAGCTCAAAGAAGTAAGCACGGTAGTGGCTGACACGGGTGATTTTGAGGGTAAGTTGTCGATCAAACTTTTTAAGCTTACATTGGTTTTACACGTGGGGACAATGTGGGGACTGATCCGGGCCATTCATTGTTTGTGTGGAATTTTGGGTCACTTTTTATCGATCTCTCCGTGCTTTCCATTTCGGGGATTTAACTTCCGTGTTCTGGGCAACTCCCACTTCCATTGATGAAGTGTTTGCTGAGAGGCTAAATGTGGAGAGTACAAGACTAACAAGTGAGTTTTTAGTGACTGACTGGCAAACATGACAAAGCAGTTTCTTGTTTTTAAAAATCAAAATCTAACTTCCCATTTCATGATTTAATGGCAAACCAAATTGCAGTACATTGCAGATGTCAATAATCAATCAATTTCAATGACTTGTTCTGTTCCAAGACTTGTAGTGAGATTATTTTTATTTTTTAAAATAAAATTAATTTGCCAATCAATGATATATGAATTCTTGAGATAAATTGATTTTACCTCAAAATAGTTGAGCTCAGATCAGAAATGAAAGGGAATTGAAAATATTAAAGAAAATTCTCAAATAATTTTTGAGAATATGTTAAATGGGCATTTCGTGATCCACAGCCTCATCCCCCCACTTTTCCCAAAAAAAGTTGAGATTTTTACACCACTGGATACAGTGTCCGATTTACAATTTTTTTCCTACCTGCACTGGTGCATGTAGCCCAAAATTTCTACATGCACAGCAAAAAGTGTGCATGCACCAAAATTAAAGCAAACATAAAATCACATTGAATCACGATCATTGTCAGTTAAGCTTGTAATAATATTTCCGGCTCCCCTGTCAGTGTCATTTTTATGCCGATCACTCACCCCTTCACTCGCCGATTTCTCAGCCAAAACACTGGATGCTGTGGCTTCATCTGTTCTAGAACTAGTCGCCGACGAGGTGCACGATTTCCAGAATGATGCAAGTGTTTTTTGAGCTATTTCCTTTTTTGCTGGACATTATTATGATTATTTTCCGTACGTAGACAAATATTTCCCACGGTTTAAATTCGGTTCTTTTTTTTTTCAATGAAATGAAAATGACACTCTTCTACATGTCGAGAGTATTGGGAATTGGTGGCATATGATGTCACATTACGCTAGCCCCTCTAAGGGAAGTCATAGTCTTGGACCAGACTGTATGTGGCTATCGCGAATGTTCGTTAGGATGGACGAGTATCAGACCAATGCAAACTGGCTGTGTAGAAGACAAGGGAAGTCAATGAAAAAAGTGACAGTTCTCACGTGATAGGGGTATCGGGAATTGTCAATTGTGCGATTTGTGCCAGCCCTTCTCGTAAATGAAGTCAGAAGATGTTGCGCTAAAAATAGATTGGGTTTTTCCCAATCGGACTGACTGCTTGCTTACTTTTGTATATTGGCCTTGTCATATCGCTAGCGCTAAAATCGTACATGCACATGTGCAGGCAGGTAGTGAAAAGCTGCATGCACAGAGGGAATGTTACATGCACTGGTGCAGGTATGCAGGTGGTAAATCGAACACTGACTGGATACCTCTGGCTACTTTCCCCCAAATAGCATGAAATAGCTACTCTATTTGCGGTCCGCGCGGACCGTGACCATTGGACCGTGACTAGTCTATGCATGAAAAAAGTACCCTTTCCTGTGGATTTCTGCTCAGTGATGACAACATATGTATTGAGTGGCCAAGGCCTTCATTTTTGAAAATTGCAGGAGCTTTGTTAATCACTCATTCACTCTCCTGAGTTTACTCCTGAGTCAACAAGGAGCTCAATCTTTTAATATCTGTATTAAAAGCATGTAGGGATTCAAGTAGTGAGGAGCTCAGTAAATCATGCTCCTGAAATGTTGTTCAGGAGAGCTGTAGGAGCTCTGGTGCAATTGAGCTCCTCAAAAATGAAGGTCTGTGTGGCCCCCGGGCATTTTGCCAGTCTGTCATAAAGTACGGAACATTTTCACTGGTATGCTGATGATATGTTAGATATTAACTTGTGAGGTTTTAAGTTGACATTCATCTAATAAGAGATAATACTGTAGTGTATGTCAGTTTGTAAAATGACAGTGCGATAATTTTGTTGATATTAGATTAATATTTGATTAGACAATCTACATGATTGTAGAGGATGTGTGCTTTGACTGATGTCAGCTTATTTTTAATTTTAACTTTTTGTTGTTGTTAATATTATTATCTGTAGCCTTGCTCGAGAACTCTAGCCAAGAATTTGCTCACCGATAGCTTCACATTCTAGGCTAGAGACCTTTGCATTCAAAATCTAGTCGGATTTGCTGAAGCATGACACCGTGTAAAGCAATGGAAGTTCAGAAGTAAACACGGCCCGATCACGACAGGCGATTGCATCAAAAATGTTGCTAAAATTACACTTCAGCAAAATTTTAAACTGTCCAAAATACGCACATGTTGCTCAAAAGATACAGTTGACTCATCGAAATAACTTTCATCCAAATTTCAACATTAACAGAATAAATAACCTCCGGTGTCAAAAATTGCACCGCTGTCCGACCGAAAAACCATAGTAAAGTACTCTAGCATCGAATGCGTAACTATCGTGTGCAAATTCGAAGCTAGAGTTCTCGAGCAACTGTAGCCATGTATAAATTGGGTGTGGTTGGGTCATTAAAGCAGGGACCAAATAATTTTATTTGAAGGGGCAATAGAATTTGGATTGAACCCATAAAAAGAGGATGACACTTGCAATTTTTGTTAATGAAACCTGAGAAATTTGGTAGGGGGAGTTAACACATAGAACACTGGAGGAGGGAAACATTTTAATACCACCAATTATGAATTCCCTCCTTCAAATTGCCACATTTGTGTTGTACATGTTTGCAATTTTTGTTCTTGAGCTCATGATTCCTCGGTTCCATGCATGGTGTAAAACTTGCAAACGGTGCAGTAATTTGTCTTTTGTTGATTGATTTTCAGCCATCCAGAAGTACAAGCCAACCGATGCCACCACAAACCCTTCACTCATCCTGGCTGCGGCCAAGATGCCGCAGTATGCTCACCTTATAGATAAAGCACTGGAATATGGCAAAGCTAATGGAGGGTAAGTAACAGTGTGAAAATTGATACCATAGTATGCTCACCTTATAGATAAAGCACTGGAATATGGCAAAGCTAATGGAGGGTATGTAACAGAGTAAAAATGTGATTGTGATACCACAGTATGCACATCTTAGGCTATAGATAGGCCTATGTAAAGCACTGGATTATGGTAAAGCAAACGGAAGGTAGTAGACTAAATCCATTAGTCGTCTACACTATGCATGTACTTGTGTTATGCATCGTAATGACAACTGAATAACTTGACGGACTCATAAAAATATTCACTCACAACTTTTGATATGTGCCATAGCGCAACTGACTGCACATTTACCGTTCCATTGTGACAAGATTGCACTCTAAAGTTCTAAAAACAACAAACTTGGTCAAAAGTTCCAATTTGTATGCAAAGCGCAGTCTCAGTGCAACCAGAATCTGGTTGTAACTTGGGACTGATACTTTTTTTCCAACCAGTTTTCTCAGTCGTCAGCCAAGACAGTTGATGAATGAGGGGAGGGCAGCAGTCTAGATATGTAACAGTGTGAAAATGTGCATCCTGTTGATAAATAAATATTTGCAGATGTTCGCTGATGATTCATTTTTTAGACAGTTTTATATTTTATCTGTACTGTCTGGAGTTTAGAGATAACTACTTATGCATCCTTGTATACAGAAAATTAATGGGGCAATTAAATGAGAGAGTGGTAAAAATAATCAAGAGGGGTTTGGGTTTGATTCTCAGTCTTAAGAATATAGTGAGCAATTGTTTTATTCTTGGGAGTATGTGGGGGTGGGTGGGGGTGTGTGTGTGGGGGTGTTCTGACAACTGATGGCAAATGAAAAAGTACCTGTAGATTGTAATTAAATTTAATTTCTAACCATATTCTCGCTCTGTTTACATTGTACACAAATAATTTGCAGCTATATGTGTAGCAAAATTTTCTTAAAATTTTCTTATGTTCATTTCCTTGTGTAGGCCACTCAGTGAGCAAATTACAAGAACAATGGACAAGTTATTTGTATTGTTTGGTTGTGAAATTCTCAAGATTGTCCCAGGCAGGGTCTCTACAGAAGTCGATGCAAGGTAAGAAATCAATAGTTAATGTACCTGAATTTACTTACCAGCCGTGAGTAATGCGATGTAAGACGTTGATGGTGCTTGGCGTAAAAGTATGTACACGCACCAAGTAACGCTAAGCTAATGCAGAACATGCCTCAAAGCTAGTGCCTGTGGCTGGAGGTATATTATATACAGTTATGCCTATAATACTCAAAAATTTTAAATTGGCATATAACTAAACCATTTCATTGAGTCTTTCACATACGGGCATGCTCCATTAAAAAAAAAAAATGCAGGCTACATGACTTGGAAAACTTAACCTTAAAAGATTTGAGTCTAGCATGCAAGAAAGTTTCTTGTGGCAGTCTGACCTCACACAAGTTCTCCGCAAAGTGCATTTTTTACTCAGCATGGTCTTGTGCATTCAACTAATCTTGCTTAAAATTGCACTTTTTGTTTTAAAAATATTGTTTTTGTCGACAACCTGAAATAAGTGAATTTAAAATCAAATTAAATTAGTCAGCCTAGAGGGCACATTATGGATCTGGTTTAAATACCTTCTCTGTCTCTGACCCGAGGGAATGGAACA
The DNA here is from genome assembly GCF_039555335.1 of Amphiura filiformis. Lineage (NCBI taxonomy): Eukaryota > Metazoa > Echinodermata > Ophiuroidea > Amphilepidida > Amphiuridae > Amphiura > Amphiura filiformis. The sequence continues at coordinate 53,921,149 of NC_092639.1, read as the reverse complement.
AACTCCCTAAAGCCATCAGGGAGTCTCCATCAATTCCAGTTTTCAGAAAGAAACTGAAAACTCACCTTTTCAGTTAGCTTCTTTCTTGTTCCTTCTGTGTTTCTTTTTTATTCCATCCTTTCTCTCCTTGTTCAGCGCTTTGATAAATTTTAAAGGCGCTTTATAAATATCTTTATGTATGTATGTATGTATGTATTGGCATGGAAGAAGAATAGAACACGAAGTGCGATGGAATTGCAACTCCGTTCGTCGATGTGAGGTCAGCGATCGTCACGCTTGCAACATGTGGACGTAGATGGCAGCAGCATTTTTCTTTAATTAGCACAAGTCTCCACAGCACTGCGCATTTTCCAATATGGCGCCGCCCATGAATCAATTTGGTGCCTGTTGGCGACGCCATCGGACGCCATTTAAGCGCAGAGTAATACATAGGGAAAGCCGACGCTATCGCCACCTTTTTGTATTGCGCTAGTATATGAGTTGCAACGGCCTGGTATTGGAAGTTAGACAAAACATATAAAATACTATGATTGATTATATTACATTTGATGTTTTTTCTAACATCTCTATAGGTTATCTTATGATTTGGATGGACAGATTGCCAAAGCCAAACAGTTAATTGCCTTGTATAAGGAAGCTGGTATTGACAAGGAACGCATTCTCATCAAACTCAGCTCTACCTGGGAAGGTATTCAAGCTGCAAAGTAAGTATTAGAGATAGGTGTGGGGTGGGGGAAATGAAGGAGAGGTCAAGTAAGTTTTCAACTTCAAGAGGAATGGGTACAGGTGGTTGGTATCAGCAAGGAATATCCTTGATCAAACTACCTAGGAAGAGTGCGGTTAGATTGTAGGGTTATGATTTGGTGCCTTGTATGAGGAAGCTGGTATTAGCAAGGAAGATATCCTGATCAAGCTCAGCTTTACCTGGAAGGCATTCAGGCGAGAAGTATATATTAGAAGTGGTGGGAGGGGAGGGTTGGTGGGTGGTATTAAATAAGGAATGATCAAAGTCAGTGTTCTAGCTGAGAAGACATTCAAGCAGCATAGTCAAAGAAAATGGTAGCTGAATCAGTTAATTGCCTCTTTCAGTATATTTTGTTTGTTTGTTTGTTTAGCCTTGTTAATGTTGGTCAGTGAGGGACACATGCTAATCCATGGGAAATCCATGGACCGTTCAAAGCTCATACTATAAAAATGCACAAGCCTGGATAGCCAGTGTAGGCTAATAAAGATGCATGCTGGCCCAGATAGCTTTAATAAACAAAGCAAAGAATTAAAGAAAATAGCAAGGAAAAGGAGGAAAGAGAAAAGGCCACTCCCAAATTGTACAATTTTACTCTCAGCCCTTACTTCATGAGAAAGGAACCTGGAATTCCAATCTAAAGCCCCGATGCAATTGAGAACTTATATATGTGAGAGGCATTTGCACAGTACACATAGAAGATATTGTACCCTTCCTCAACAAATGACACCCCTTACTTTATACAGGTTCCATTTGTTTTCATTTTGAGAATAGACTGGTTAAATATGGGTTGATAAGTCAAGAAATAAACAGTTTGCAAGATCTGGATGTGCTCTGTTTATACAAATGTAGCTGTCAATATCAACAATGTTGTACTATATAGCAGATCAGTACAAGAAATTGAAATGGGAGAACTGCATTATGGGAAGTGTGCTATATCTTCTTTGCACCTTGAATAGTACTCACTCAAGCATGAAATTTGTGTGATTATATTTTAAAACTGTAAGCAAGATAAAACACAAATATTGTATAATTCCAGCAAACATATTGAATACCTTGAAACCAAGCTAGACTAACCCATTCCTGGGCAAAGGTCATCTTTCAATTGATATATTTATGCATGGTTAATTATGAATAGAAATTAACAATTTCTGACCTTTTAAAAAGATTCTTCATTGGACCAAAATCCCTCAGTGCATAAGTAATGTGAAATTTTGTTTGGTTTGTGTAATAAGGAAGTTTGTAGATTGTAAATTGTGTTTTACAAGTCCAATAATTTACTCATATTTTAGATATTTCATCTTCCAATTGGAAGACTTCATCATTAATGCGATGAACCAGTAAATGTCCAACGTGAGTAAATTATTGGACTTGTAAAACATTATTTACCTATACTATGATATCTAACACAACAGACCTGATGAACTTATTCAAGGATTTTATTTTTATTTTGTTGGCTTGTTTGTTTGTTTATTTATTATCACTACAAATTTGATTTTAAAATGGAATAAAATTAAAAGGCAAAATTGATAAAAACATCAACACACTCGAAATAATGTTATGTGCAGCATGCAGGAAACAAACATGTAGGAGGTTACACTTTGTTTTACTCCTTGAAAAACATGGGTGGAAATGGATGGAGAATGTTGAAAAATAATAACATCAACATCATTAATTTTGTCAAATTTATTCAAATATACCGGTAATTATTGATCAGTGTTACTGACTTTGTGCATCATTTCAATGTGGTCAGGTACAAATTGGCTCTGTATAACAATAATTTACATGTGACGCAAGCTTGCTCTTAATTGCATGGTGTCTGACAGCTGTTTTGTTCAGTCATTTATAGTGTGAAATTAATGGACCAGATTTATTTTTAACCTGAACTTTTTGGCTTATATTAATTTTAATAATTAACTTGGGTTTTGACCTTTTCAGAAAAGTTCAGTTCAATTTACTTGTTCTCATTGCATATTCACTACAAAGTTTACAGTGAACGAATTACAAAAATAGATGATTAAAGCATATTAACAAAATTAACCTTGGAAATTGAAAATTTTGTCATCTGGAGACCTGTTTTTCAAGAAAGAGATTATGTGTCATGAAGTGGCACAAGTATCATTTGATGGTTATTCCTTTATCAAAGTTTAGGGACCTCAACTTCATTCATTTCTTCCTTTGGTTTCTGGAGTAAATTTGACTTTTGCTATAAGCTTGGCTGCAGTTTGTGTGTCAATATTATGGTGAAGGGAGCCATTTGTTCTTAAAAATATGGTCATGCCTACTTATGACATAGAGTAACTTTTTATGTCTTTTATTTTAACTTCCTCAGGAAATTGGAAGCAGAATTTGGCATCCATTGTAATCTCACTTTACTCTTCTCCTTTGCACAGGTTAGTATAATATGAATCTAATATAATCACAAAACTCTTCTGCAAAATGTTGATTATTATGGCACTAACACTGATGGTCATCAAGATTATGGTGTATTCAGTCCGGCCATCAACGCCTGTGGTGACTAGCGTTTTGCAGAAAAAGGCAAATCACTTGGAGTTGACGTCCAAGTTGCGACATCTGTCACAGGCCAGTGAGCAAAGAGCCATTGATTGCTTGGTGACTGCTGCTTGCAAAAAAATGCACCATTAAACGAATCTTTATGGTATGTGTACATCCAAATCTAAAGGATGCACTTGTCAGCTGCTACATGTGTCTCTTTTAACATAAAAGCTAGGAATAAATACCAGACTCCATCTCAAGTGATTTAGATCATGTTAAGTAACATGGTTTAGAAATACAGAGACCATTCCTAAACCATGTGACTTGGAATGATTTGAAATGACTTCTACTTGAGTATAAAAACACATGAAGCAGCCGATATAGCATCCATTTGATATGGAAATATTGGATATACACATATACAGTCATTTTGGCAGCAAAATAGATTGTTGCTTTTTGTACAAAAAGCTCAATAAGTTCAGTTCAAGGTGACTGGTGAACAGGTGTGATGGTAGCACTGTAGTGAATGCATGACAGAATAAACAGCACACATGTTATTTATTCAATCACTTTCTAGTTGAAGTCAGTTGCCCAGTCAGATTTTAAAATCATCATTTAACTTGGTTCAAACTTACCTATGCTCTATTGTGCTATAAATAGAATATGAAGAAAGTTTGACGTCAGATTCAGTTAGGTTTTTAAAATCAAAACTTTCACTTTCTGTCAAAAATAAAGATTTTAATCTTTATTTTTGACAGAAAGTGAAAGTTTAAAAACCCAAAATAACTACTCATTTGGATTTATTTCTATTATTTCTACATTTCAAAAAGCATTCAACAGAAAAGATTTGTTGGCGTGCATCATCAGCAGACTCATAGCATCAATGACACCGATTTCATACTTGTAGTTGACTTCATGCTTGAATGAGCACACATTAAATGAAATAAACTGAGCTCCAAAAGAAACTTATAATTTTTCACAAGGTTATATCTTAAAATCCTGTCCATCAAAATGAACCAAAATTACGCACAGGTTTACTTCAATACTCTACTCTAAACACATGTCAGTAACCAGGCAGTTATCCAACTGACACAACAGCAAAATGTACTGACATGGAATAGCTTTCTAGACTACATTCACAGCCCAATAATTGGCCCCCAGCACAAGAAATCTGTGAGAATGATTACAAGATCCTTGTACAGGTGATAATTCCCAAAGAGTAAGTGCAATAGTACGGAACAAGACCGGTTTCTGGAAGAAAGTGTGTGAAAAGCAGAACGCAGCACCTTTATATCATCTATGCAAGGATCTTGTATGCATTCTTACAGATTTCTTGTGCTGGGTGCCAAATATTGGGCTGTGAAAGGGGTCCAGCGAGCTGTTCCGTATCAGTGCATTTTGCTGTTGTGTCAGTTGGACAACTGTTGGACAACTGCTTGGTTACTGAATGTGTTTTGAGTGGAGTATTGAAGTAATCCTGTGTGTAATTTTCGTTTATTTTGATGGACAGGATTTTAAGATATGACCCTGTGATTCACAAGATGTGAAAAATTATAAGTTTCTTTTTGAGCTCAGTTTAGTTCACTAATTCAAAAGTTGCAAACAGTTAATATCAAGTACTCGATTATAATGCACGTTTTCCTGATACAGGGTGCTCAAGTGAACTTGCTAATAATGGTTGCCTGATTATAATGCAAGGTTTCCTGTAGTGCTCGATTGCAGTTGCTTAAGGATTAGGGTTTATAACTAAGTTACTGGATTTTCATATTAATGACCAAAACTTTGTCTCACCTGATATTACCTGTTTGCTGCTGATAGCAATCTGGACAGAATATCCCCTGTACTATATCCTGTATCCTTCAGTGGACAACCACAACCAGTATTTCTTGCCAACATTTGAGAAATGTAATTAAGGAGGTTTTTGGTGAGGGAGCGGAACGACCGAGCCTGCATCGGGTTGTGTCCAGGGCCCCCCGTGTGGTGTTAGTCAAGCCCCAAAGCGCTTGGATTTTAGCTTGTTAATGCTCTTTAGAGAGGCCCATTTGAGGTACTTGAATAGGCAGTAACAGTGTACTTAAAATCAGGACATTATAGGCATATATTGTGTAAGAAAAGTTAAAACACAAAATCAGATTTCTTGCCCCCTGTTTTCTCCCCATAAAAACTCAAAATTTCCCCACATTTTACCCCCCTCCCAAAACTCACTTCCCCCAATACCCCCCACACCCCCCAAAAAATCATGGCTATCATGTTTTTGCTCACAAGATCTAAACGGAACACATGTTGGGCCTCATATTATGGGATTGATAAGGCCTCAAGTGAATTGTCTCACCTTGTATTACCTATGTTTACGGCTGATAGGTATCTTGACATGTTACTATATCCTGTATTATTTCCTGTGCAGGCTGTGGCATGTGCGAGGCCAAAGTGACGCTTATCTCACCATTTGTTGGTCGTATCCTGGATTGGTACAAAGCTAGCACTGGTAAATCTGGCTACCCAGCAGAAGAAGACCCTGGTAAGTCTGCAATACCTAACATAGGACATTTCACTTGCCATTTCTAATGAGAATTGTTCATGACACTGCAATTTTGATTATTGCATAAGTTTGATATTGTTATGGGCTGATCCAAAAAGGCAGAAGTTGATAAAAATTCTTTTAGAAAGGATATCAACAGAGAATACATTGATCTTCTTGAAATATTGAGTGGCAATAACAAATTGACATTCCTCATGAAATAATCATGTGAATTAGACATTTGTTTTCATTGTTGAAAGGGATTCAATCATGTTTCACCGCTGTTCACCACCGTTTAACAACTCTTGTCCGGCGTGTCTGTGTGGTTTACTTTACCATGCAGACGACATGGATGTATTATGGTAGAACATGATTGAATTCCAAATTATAAACTACTCAACTCATAATCCAATGCTGTAAAATTCCAAGTCAGTTAATTAAAATTTATTATTTTTTGTGCAGGTGTACAGAGTGTGACTCGCATCTACAACTACTACAAGAAATTTGATTATAAAACAGTGGTGATGGGTGCATCATTCCGTAACATGGGAGAGATTACAGAGCTGGCTGGTGTAGATTTCATCACAATCAGGTAAGTATTCATGTAGTCCTCTTGGGCATTTTAAAAATAACTGCATTGTTTCTATAATAAATACCTCCATAATTTTCCCCATTGAAAAAGTGATTGAAATGCAGAAGTTTCCACGCCATATCATGTGAGTAAGCTTAATTGCATGGTAGGAGAATTTCACAAAGCAAATCACATTCGGTCATAAAAGTGCACTTATAGATGTAATTTCATGGTATTTACCAATAATAGGCTACTTGCATCGGCGCCACCATCTTGGATATGAGTCATACTTTGCGATTTCAACCAAACGTGAAAATTTGCTTCTAGTAAACACTCCCTTTTGAAAAACATGGTAAGATTTATCCTAATTTTTGTGTCATTCTCTTTACAGTCCAAAGCTGCTGGAGGAATTAGCCAACTCCCAAGTAGAAGTATCACAGAAGCTATCTGCGGCAACTGGTAAGTCAGATAACCCAATGAGAACTCCCTGCCGATTGGTCAAAAAGAAGTTTTCATTATCAATTGGACCAATCAGCAACATTGTTAGAATAATTTCACCATGCAAAAAAATTGGGGTGAATTATTTGCAAAGCTCCATTCTGATTGGTGATTAAACTAAAGATATCATGTAATTGACCAATTAGAGGCAATGTTAGATCAGCAGGTAGTGCTCAGGAGGTTATTGTGTACTAGGTATGGGCATATTTGTTAAGCTTATCTAAAGATGGGTGACCTGATTCACAGCCTCATCCCCTACTTTTTCCTATGAAAAAGCTCATATTCTTCTCATAATCCCGGTGAAATATTAGGCCTAAAATATATTCGGTTTAAATGCTATGAACGAAAAAGCAATAACCTCATCCCAAATTGTGGTATACCACGTACCATTCTATGGGCTGATGTGAAACACGTTTTTACTTCTAATATCAAAATGGCTAGTGCAATTTACCTCAAAAATTGGGAATTGGATAATTTGGGTTCAGTCCTCAATGTGAGGTACAAAACACATTACAAAAATATCTGACTACCTACCTTTAATATTACAATCTGGATCAGATTTATTTTGGATTGATTCCTACTTCGTTGCTGAAGGTACAATGTACAGTGTACATATAGGATCCATGTTGGCATACCTAATTCAATTGAAACTTTTCAACGACATACCCCGAAAGCCTCTGCGATATAATTCCAATATGTTACATTCTTAGTCAGTGGGAGTGGTCTAGTTCGTAGACACATTTCTGATTGGACAATCGCATGATTTTGGGTGCCATCTATCAGGCCGTAGACGACTCCACGTCATCATGCGTCTTGATAATCCGTAACACGCGTCAGAGGTGCGAGTATGTATCGCGCTGGATGCGTGAACTAGTGCGGAATCGCGAGCAGCGCTAGCAGTACGCGCAACAGAATACGTAAAGTTGTAAACAAGTTTCGTTCATTTTATAATGAGGGAGTTTTTATGACGGTAACTTAGAAAAAAAAAAAAAAAAATTGTTTACAGTTATTAAAATAATATTTAACTGACTAAGAATGAGAATAAGCGATAGGAATTTTTATTTTGCCTATCCTCTACCTATGATAGAGCGATAGGCAGGTCCAATATTTTTATCGTAGTGGATACCGGCTGCGCCGGCATCCACTACTCAAAATATTGGACCTGCCTAAATCTATCACACGGTAGAGGATAGGCAAAATAAAAATTCTATCGTTATTCTCGAACTGAATACACATTTTTAGCAATCATCATTACTGCGTATGTTTGACTTTGCAGTCAGCATGACATAGGCATAGGCTTTGCCAATTCTTGTAAATATCGCAGAGTAACTGAAAATTGACAAAGTACCGCGATACTCACAATATCTGCCTTCAAATTGCCCACCTCCCTGTCAAAACACTTGCTACCAGATGCCCCCGTGTAAAAACCCAAAATTACGAAAATTTCCAATAACTATTTGTTGCAAGTTTGTGCAACATTTTGTTGATTTTTGCACCCCCCAAATTCACATCCCCCCCCCCCCATTTCCCACCTAATATTCATTTGTGACACTTTTGATTGATGTTCTTTACAATTTCCAGCCAAGAAACAAGATTTTGAGCAAGTGTCCTTGGATGAGAAATCTTTCCGCTACCAACATAATCAAGACCAGATGGGTGTGGAGAAACTCTCAGATGGAATCAGGAAGTTTGCTGCAGATGCTATCAAATTGGAAAACATGATCAAAGAAAGATTGGCATAAACTGGACTCAAAAAGAATAAACAGTAAAAAGTTGAATGAACATGGTTGAGTGAAGATGGTTGCTTTGCAACAACATCCAGGTTGAGAAAGGTGGAAATGTTTTTGTCGGTGAAGTCAATGCGTACATTTCATTGAGGTGCAAGTTCAAGTTGCGAATGTTTTCTAATAGCGCTTGTGTTTTCTAATAGCGCTTGTGTGTACAAGTAGGTTCTGCATAGATGTGCGTGAAGCAGTTACCTCAACATGTTGATATCACTGACTGCATTAGGCAGTGGGCTATTCCAGTTAAAATGCATATTCCTTTAGGAAGACATGACCTTAAAACTTAAAAATACAGGGTGTGTGAATTTCAAATGGGGTTGCCTGAATGGTGACCCCATTTGAAATTCACTCTCTGTGTGGGAGATTAAGGTCATGTCTTCCATAAGGGTGTATGAATTTCACCTGGAACAGCCCAAGACAAGCACCATGATACTTAGTAAACAATAACCTGAACCTGAGATTGACGTGACATGTTGAACTCTGGCCTTCTCTACAGTACAAAATAAAGATTTTAACAATAAATTGACCCTGGTCAGCTTGACTGTGTCAAGTATCTACATAATTTTCTTGTAGACAGGCAAGGTTAAATCCTGTACCTCCAATGTTCGATTTCCAGTATTTGATTATATACCTATATATATTATATACCTATTCTAGTTGACATCCATACACCCCCTATGGAAGACATGACTGTAATCTCCCACACAGGGGGTATAGATTTCAAATGGAGTCGCCCATTCTGGTAATCCCATTTGAGCACACTCAGTGTGTGGAAGATTAAGGTCCTGTCTCCCACAGGGGGGTGTATGGATTTCAAAATAGGCCATTATTATCGTTTACTGGATGACTAATCTACAGTAAGATAATTTTCCAGTAGGTGTCCCATTATTTTGACATCCATGTGAATCAGTATTGTGGTGTTAGGACTATATGAAAATCCATGTAACTTACTTTTATGAATTATACAAAGTACTATAATCAAAAATATGCAACTATTGGCCAGTTTTGTGGACTAGATGAGGTCAAGATATTGGTTGAGGAGTTCAAGATATTGGTTGAGGAGTTCAAGATATTGGTTGAGGAGTTCAAGATATTGGTTTGAAAGTAAAATGTTGGGTAATAGAAGACTTGGTTTGGGGTTGCGATTGTGGGTAATTGGATAGCGCTGTTTTAAGTAAATCTTTGAAACAAATTGCTTTGATTTGCTGTGATCAATATAACCTGTGCTCAATTTGAGTTAACTGTGCATGTTCAATTCCACTTTGTATTTCCTGATGAGATATTAATCCAAATAATCCAGATCCATCAAATCACCTTTTTATGTATGCATCTGATACTTGATAATCAGTTAGATACTGCTGACGGTTTCTTATAATTATCATAAATTTGCGCTTTCTCTTGTATTGTGGCATTCATACTATTAGTATTGCATGTTACAGTGCCAGTTCAACAATGTTCATTATCTCCCAAGGATTATGACAATACCTGTTCTTGGGCAGTACTTGCCAGAATACAATAAGTAAAAGATCTTAGAAAAAGTTCAAGGAAAAATATAAGACAAATGGATGCATAAGACATGACTTCAAATCTTCAATTTTCAATCCAAGATATTTTATTAAAAGCAATAAATCTTCCAGTTTTTACATATCTTGTGCATTTCAACTCTGCATTACAAAAACACTGCCTTGTAACATATTCTACCAACTATCCATGTAAATTTTGTTTTAGATGGGGTATTGTAGTTGCGGTAAACAAATCTTACGACAATCACTGTGAAATTCAACTTCAACAACCACTACTCAAAAGAATTATAATTGAAGACCAAAATAAAAAGACTAGTTTGCGTATGACGTCCTGTCAACCAGACCAAAAATGCTGTACTGCTCAGGTCAGCAACCAATCACATTGCGTCCAATATCAGGCCAAAGGTGCAAACTAGTCTTTTTAATTCGGTCTTCAATTATATCATTTTTTTGCATATAATTATGCATAAATTCATATTCTCACACAAGTTACCGTATATATTTCTTTTTATTTTCAAAAACATTACGTTATATCTTCTTTTCAGTACATTTGAAAAAATTAATTATCAGTACCAATTATTTTTAAAACATGAGATGTTTATTTACTTAAGAGTTTAACAAAATAATGTGTTCTATATTGTGACAACATAACATGGTGTATTATGCAGAAAATAAAATACTTTTTTGATAAAATTACACAAGATATTGTATTGCTTTTCTATTTACTGTGTCCCGGGGGGACTACTCAAGTTTCATAGTGTACAATGGGTGACCAGAGACTTTCAAAACATACCCTAAACAAGATTTGCCCTTTTGACTAAAAAACACCCTTGAACACAAATGTAGTGTGGTTTCACAAATTTACCACCTAAACAGCATTGTATCTGAAATTTACAGGATTTATCTGAAAGGTACCACCTTTACTTTTATCAATTAAAACTGATGGGTACCAAGCATTTTGATACAGCTTTTACGTCGATGTACAAAAATAACCTCAAAATCACAAATTAAAAAACAACCTAGTTCATAATTGACAAGATGCAAACAAGTGCAACATTGACCGCTTTTACAGTACCACATTTATTCCATTTACCGTCCATGAGTAGAAATAATAAGCGCCCACCCAAGGACTTTCCTACATGTGATTCCCCCATGTGCAGCTACACATGAAACATGGAATCATCTAGCCATCTATACAATTAAAATCAATATTTTGGGACATTGTTACATTTGCAATTATGTAAACAATTGATGTCAAAAATAAGAGACCATCCAAAATGTTGTTAAGCACCCTGGGCAGTTAATGGAATGAATACAGTACTTCTTTTTTCTACAATGGACTATCCAGTTTAAATCCATACACCACCTATGGAAGACATGACCTTAATCTTCACACAGGAGGTGTGAATTTCAAATGGGGGTTACTTGTATGGGTGACTCCATTTGAAATCTACACCCTGTATGTGAGGTTACAGACATGTCTTCCACAGGGTGTACGGATTTCAACAGGAATAGCCCAATAAGATGTCACAATTGGCTGGTGTAGTAGTGTAGTACATGTTAGAATATGACCGTTACTAGGTCTACTGGCTCATGCTTTTTTTTGTTACGAACCACTGATTAAAATGATCACAACACAAAGCCTATGGCATATCAAAATTCAGAACATGTGTATGAGCCCAGTCTTGAACCAGTAACCAATGGTTACTAACATGCACTACAGAAGCGAATTGAGGTGGGTGTGTGGAGTGAAGTGTTATCATGCCCGTATCAAAGTGCAGTTGCTGTAATCCATATTTACAAGCAAGTTAATCCTAACTCCATAGTATCTACAGCAGCTGTATTCTGCACATGACATCCACTTTCAACTCCTCATAAACAAGTAGTGACCGGTAGTAATTCATACACTCTTAGATAGCGAGAACGAATACTGAGATGTTGATGCATCTATTGCACTAGCCCCGAAGGGGGAAGGGGGAGTGCATTAGACGCATCAACATCTCAGTACAATTGCATTATGTTGTACAATTTCTCGAGCAACAAGTGATACACATTTTATCAACCTATTTCATATAATGAAAAAAAATTTCATGATTTTTGCTATTTTTATAACAAAATTGCCACTAAAAGTGTTGGAAAATACAAGCAAATAAAAATGCATCAACCCGCAAGAAAAATGAATGCGTCCAAAAGCACTGCTCGTAGTATGCGGAATGCAGTCCTGTTTTCTCTTCTTTTTGGTATGCATTGCTTGTTGTTGTTTTAAGAACAAAGTTAAGAAATATTGTATTGGTGTGCAGACGTAGACGCAGTTACTTTAACAATCACCCGGGTCTTCCATCGGCCAAAACGTAACCCGCCATTGCCGCTCGGGGAGTTAGCAAACCCCGTTTTGCCAAAATACAATAAATGATAGCCCCTTGCAAAAGCTCAAGTTGGAAGTAAAATAATGCATGTAACTTTTCTATTAAATGACCAATCAGATATCAGAATACCACTCTGTGGGAAATATGGAATGCTTACAGGGATTGCATGGAAATGCAACTTGCTTTTTATTCATCAGCTAGCTTTCATAGACATTGTATGGTTGTGCCAATATCAGTATGCCCAAAACACTGAAAACAACAACTGATTTCATTGATATATATAGAGAACTAAGATATTTTATACTGTTCAGACAAAGGATCATAAGGATAAGGACAAGAGGATCAAGCAATTGAGAGAATAGGACTTAAAATTGGGTTGAATGCTATCCAATCCAACCCCTCTAACTCAATAATAATGAAATGTACTAGTGTTGTGAGACCCAATATATCTTGCCTTTCTCTGCGCTACACACCCAAAGACTAAGAAAAATCACGTGTTTGCAGTAACAGGTCTAGGTTATAATGACAAACTATTGGAATTTAACCCTTTGGTTTGCAATTTTTTAAAGAGAAAATCAAAGTGCGTTCCTGCACAAAGTTTCTTAGGCAAGTATGTCACATATGTGACCATCCTCCACAACTGAGCCCGGATGTCGCCAGTGCCCCTATTGAGATATGCTCCATTGAACTTAACAATAAACCATAGGAAACAAAGGATTTATTGACTGCTTTATTGCTTTTTCACTACTTAAATGTCAAGTACTATAGACATGATATACATCATTTTAAAGCTAATTTCAAGCAGAATATTTTAGTTGAATATCTCAAAAATGATAATTGGCGACTTCAGGGCTCAGTTGTGCTGAGGGGTCACATATAGGTCAGAGGAGTTGTGCATTAAAGTTGTCTGTGTGTGACTTGAATATCTTGAGAAATATATTCCTTGCAACCAAATGATAAACGACCGAGGTATCACAAAGCCATCAGCATTTGAACTTCGTAAAGGCAACCCTGCACTCCTAGGTGACAGGAAAACATTGACAGGAATGGCAGCCGATATAGTGAACAGTGATGGGTACAACTACATCAGAACCAAGTCCTGGTCAGCAAAATATGATAATCAAGTATCAGTGCCCAAGAGGCCCTGTCTGTCGACCCAGTTGCGCACTGAAAAGATAGAGGAATTGGAAGAAGATATGAAAGAATTGGAGTTACAAATTAGTTTTACTGACCTGCAGAGGGATAAGTATGTCAATGCTAAGGACTACGCTAAAGCAATTGAATCAACAAACTACTAACCATGGCTGGGTTAATTTGTGTGTGAGGTTTGTACAAAGAATGGAGAACAGTATTCAAAGTGCTCTTTGGAACAACTAGTGCATGGTTTACACAGAAAAATGAGGGACATGAATCCAGAAATGAACTTTCTTGAAAATCCAGGCTATAGTAACTTCCAAAAAATCTTAGATGACTGTTTGAAGCAACTGACATTTGGTGTTCACCAAAAACAAGCACAATCTATTTCGGAAGAGGATGAAGAAGAAGAAGAATTATGGTAAATAACTGAACATGTAAACTAAGTCTTGTGTTGAATGACAGCTCAAATCTACTTGGCTAATGGATGGAAACTTATTAACAAATACTTGTCATAAGAGCTTGCTTGCATCAGAGAGTGGATATGAGAAGAGGATCAAACAGCACAAAAAACAAAGGCAGCAAGAAAATCAGTTACCTAATGTGGTTCTGCCAAAATGACAAGTGCATAACGTCATGAACTTTAATATAGTGCATGCAAAATTATAACTGGTTTAGACTATAGTTTTTTTGTAGTATATAGTTAATGTACGACAAGAGTATAAATTAAAGTATAAAAAATGTTGGTTTCCAAAATTTTACGATTTAAAACCTGGGGCTATAGTGATCAGGCTACACAAGAAGACGGATCGTTGCTTTGCATGTGGCACAATGTGCCACTGAAGCAAAATCATGTAAACATGTTACTATAACACAAGATGCATATGTCAATTGGGTGAGGAAAAGAAAACCACTGAAGACGAATCTTCAAAACATGGTTGTCTTGGTTTCTTGGAGATAACAGTGTCATTTTAATGGATAGATACAGAAGAATGATACCAGGGGCTTACCGAAACCTGGCTATGCCACTGGAAGAAATTGCATGTTATATCATGGTAGGTATTATAGAAGGAGGTTCCACAGAAAAATCCTAATCCTCTCAATAGGGTTAAGCCGATTACGCTATTCAACGCGAGTCATCACTTGAATGGATTTAATCAGTGCAGTCCCTCAAACACGGCCTTTGATGTTTATGATCGTTATGCGACAATATCGATCATCTATTTTAAAATTTAATTTAAACAGACCCCCCAGGTGACCCGTACTGGAAATGGATGGTATTAGTGCCCTTTTGCATCGGTCACATGATCTTCGATTGCGTCATTGTGTTTCCGAGTTCAAGTTGATTTACTAGCAAAACCCTGATCGAATTCCCTCATTTCCTTCCAAAGTTACGATGAATTTATGTATTTTTTCTGATCATGATTAGTAATACTGGCGGGTGTCTGCGGGACTTTTAAACAAGTGGAAATGATTTGGAAATGTTTTCCAAGTTTGGCAATGTTGTTTCTATGATCCGCCAAGTTTGGCCATAAGAAATATTGGCGTTATAAAATTACCGGAAGTAATTTATTTTCCTTTGTTTATAGTCACGGCCACAATGCTTTGTGGGTAAAAATGACGTCATTCTGCTTAGAAGTCGCAATAACGGTGGTTCATAACCGGCCAAGCTCAATAGATAAGAAGCTTAGCAAATCGATAGTGCACCATTCATACCTGATTGCTCAGTAATTATCGACTCATAACGATCATAGTACAAAGGGAACTGGGTTCGTGAATTCTCCTTCTATAATACCTACCATGGTTATATGATGGTTCTCAGATAATCTGATTTTCCGCCACCAATCCATCAAGTTATTAGGTTTACCATGAAATTTGACAAAGAACTGTTGTTGATAGATTGCATCACCAGTGCCAATTGCATGCAAAGGTTGCATAAGTAAAGAAGCTTATGCTTCAACAATCTGGGTTAATATAGACAATGAGCCATTTGAAAATGGTGGCATGAGAGAGGCATTCAAGATGCATGTTGTGAAAGGAAGCGGGGACATAAAAAGTGGTGGTGCGTATGTTGCTAAGCGTTCCCTAGAAGGAATTGAGGGCAATGCCTATAATATAGATTATTGATTGTGTTGCAGCTTCATAGAAAAGGTAGACGCGTGGGTCTTATCAGGTCAAAGACAGTTGGCAGCAGTGGGATACCTCCATGAAAAGGAAGCAGTCTCTTTTAAATGCTTTTGACCAAACACAAAAAAGGAAAAAACAACAACGCAGAGTCTGCTAAGTAGAATAGAAGACCAACTGCTGGAAGATATGGCATCTGATTGGGATGGAAGTGTGCATTCCAGAATGTTATATGATTATTTAGTAATGGTTCTCAGATAATCTGATTTTCCGCCATCAATCCATCAAGTTATTAGGTTTACCATGAAATTTGACAAAGAACTGTTGTTGATAGATTGCATCACCAGTGCCAATTGCATGCAAAGGTTGCATAAGTAAGGAAGCATGACTTTGCCACCCGCAAAAGAGCATTGATGAGAATCCCAAAGCGGTGAACAAAGCTACAAAAGGACACTATTGCTCCATGCACCTGCAAGCACCTGCTCCCCCTGGAATATAATCTGGTCAATTACATATCACCTTCATTTTGACAATGACATCCATCTTTCCCAGAGTCAAAAATATAATTCCCGCTTGTAGTTCTGAGCATTTTACATGTTTTTTGTCATGTCCACTTTGTCAAGACATTGCAACTGGTACCCAACAAATGCAAGCTAGAGTACTGCTGAAGTGTAAGTATAATGACACTGACACAAAAAAAGCCCTCCTTTCTTTTCATCCAATCTCACCAAAATATTAAATGAGCCAGTACAGATGGAAACCCTGGAGAATTTGAACAAACAAATTGCTGTCAAGCTTCCGATATACTTCAGCTCTGGCATACATGACAACATTCCTTCCAATATCACAGTGAAAAGACCTGCTCAACCATAGACATTGAAAACCTGTTCTTCATGTGTAACATAACTTCAGCTTTTTCATATTGATTAGTGTTCACAGTTGTAAAATGTCAAAGTGCATAATGTAGCTTTTTTTATACACGTATAAAACATGTATATAAATTATAATGTACTCAGACATTACTGTTACTTTTATTGATAATATAACCAATAATGTTCTTGTTAAAAGCGTTCTTTATATTTACTTGATTTAGCACAGCAGCCTACATTACTGATTTAGTTCAAGTGTGAGTGTAATGACACAGAAAAATTCATGACTTTTTTTGGTTCAAACTTGCCGAGATATTAAATGAGCCAGTACAGATGGAAACCCAGGAGAAGTTAAACAAACAAATTGCTCTTAAGGGATGGGGTATGAACGTTTGGACAGTATTTATTGTGGGACATTAAAGCACATCAGACATATTGAATTGCATTCTGAATACGAAGAATGTCCTTCTGATATCAAATAATTTTGATTTTTGAAATTAGCAATGTAATACACATTTTATGGCAAATGATTAAAATTGATATTTTTGATATTTAACAGTACTTACTCGAAGTAAACTTTATAAATCTGATGATATGTACTTAAAGTGTATGTAGGTGGGATGAAAAGCCGACGATCAATTGAAAATTTTGACCTTTCGTATTGAAGATATGGATTTTTTTCCCAAAACCCCCCAAAATTAGGTCTTTTGGAGGGAAAAATCCATATCTTCAATATGAAAGGTCAAAATTTTCAATTGATCATCGGCTTTATCATTAGATTTATAAAATTTACTTTGAGGACTGTTATATATAAATATGTGAAAAAATATCAAATTTTAATAATTTGTCATAAAATTTGTATTATATTGTGAATTTCAAAAATTATTTGATATCAGAAAGACATTCTCCGTATTCAGAATGCAATTTGATATGTCTGATGTGCTCTCATGTCCCACAAAAAAATACTGTCGAAATGCTCATTCCAGATCCCTTAAGCGGGAACAAACCTCAATGAAATGTCCACTTTGTCAAGACATTGCAACTGGTAACCAACAAATGCAAGCTAGAGTACTGCTGTAAGTGTAATGACACTGACACAAAAAAGTCCTGACTTTCTTTTCATCCAATCTCACCAAAATATTAAATGAGCCAGTACAGATGGAAACCCTGGAGAATTTGAACAAACAAATTGCTCTCAAGCTTCTGATATACTTCAGCTCTGGCATACATGACAACATTCCTTCCAATATCACAGTGAAAAGACCTGCTTAACCAGACATAGACATGAAAACCTGTTTTCAAGTGTAACATAACTTCAGCTTTTACTTCTACTACATGGTTGTCTTGGTTTCTTGGAGATAAGTGTCATTTTAATGGACAGATACAGAAGAATGATACCAGGGGCTTAGGGACCGTTCACAAACACTTGTAAGGGGGGGGGGGCTGATGCAAAAGGGGGGCCCTGAAAATTGTTGACCCTCCTAAGGGGGGGCCCTGAAAAAAATGACCACAAATTATCCTGGGAAAATTGAGTTCATATGCTTTTCTATGGGGTTGACCCATAATTTTCATGTCAAAAAAGGGGGGCCCTGAAATTTTTGAGGTCTGTGAAGGGGGGCCCCGAAATTTTTTTGCATTATTCCCCCCTTACAAGTGTTTGTGAACGGTCCCTTACCGAAACCTGGCTACGCCACTGGAAGAAATTGCATGTTATATGATTAATCAGTAATGGTTCTCAGATAATCTGATTTTCCACCATCAATCCATCAAGTTATTAGGTTTACCATGAAATTTGACAAAGAACTGTTGTCGACGTTGATGGAATGCATCACCAGTGCCAATTGCATGCAAAGGTTGCATAAGTAAAGAAGCTTATGCTTCAACAATCTGGGTTAATATAGACAATGAGCCATTTGAAAAAGGTGGCATGAGGGAGGCATTTAAGATGCATGACGTTAAAGGAAGCGGGGACATAAAAAGTGGTGGTGCGTATGTTGCTAAGCATTCCTTAGAAGGAATTGAGGGCAATGCCTATAATATAGATTATTGATTGTGTTGCAGCTTCATAGAAAAGGTAGACGCGTGAGTCTTATCAGGTCAAATAGATTGCATCACCAGTGCCAATTGCATGCAAAGGTTGCATAAGTAAGGAAGCATGACTTTGCCACCCGCAAAAGAGCATTGATGAGAATCCCAAAGCAGTGAACAAAGCTACAAAAACAACACTATTGCTCCATGAAGGGGAGGGGGGGGGGTTATTACACACAATAATTTGAAGTGTGATTACAATACCTCATCCTTGAAGCATTTGATCAACTGAGGACATCATCAAAGAATGCAAGCACCTGCTCCCCCTGGAATATAATCTGGTCAATTACGTATCACCTTCATTTTGACAATGACATTCATCTTGAAAACCAAAAAGCGATAACACAGCTTAATTTCCCAGAGTCAAAAATATAATTCCCACTTGTAGTTCTGAGCATTTTACATGTTTTTTGTCATGTCCACTTTGTCAAGACATTGCAACTGGTAACCAACAAATGCAAGCTAGAGTACTGCTGAAGTGTAAGTGTAATGACACTGACACAAAAAAGTCCTGACTTTCTTTTCATCCAATCTCACCAAAATATTAAATGAGCCAGTACAGATGGAAACCCTGGAGAATTTGAACAAACAAATTGCTCTCAAGCTTCCGATATACTTCAGCTCTGGCATACATGACAACATTCCTTCCAATATCACAGTGAAAAGACCTGCTCAACCATAGACATTGAAAACCTGTTCTTCAAGTGTAACATAACTTCAGCTTTTTCATAGTGATTAGTGTTCAGAGTTGTAAAATGTCAAAGTGCATAATGCAGCTTTTTTTTATACATGTATAAAACATATTCGTTCAACTCTTTATAAATTATAATGTACTCAGACATTACTGTTACTTTTATTGATAATATAACCAATAATGTTCTTGTTAAAAGCGTTCTTTATATTTACTTGATTTAGCACAGCAGCCTACATTACTGATTTAGTTCAAGTGTAAGTGTAATGACACTGATACAAAAAGTCCTGACTTTCTTTTCATCCAATCTCACCAAAATATTAAATGAGCCAGTACAGATGGAAACCCTGGAGAATTTGAACAAACAAATTGCTCTCAAGCTTCCGATATGTTTCTTGTATTACAAGTGATGAATTCACTTGTTATTATTGAAAAAAAGAAAAGCACATCTAAAGATATTGCCTGGCATTACCAGTCAGGCATACAGACAGGTTCTGATGCCAAGCCCAAACCAGCCATGCATTACAACCTAAAGCAAGACCACATGACCATGCCACTCTCCACAAATTGTTGCAATTTTGCGTATTCGGCACTCTGCCGTGTTCATAACAATTAGAAAGCCCTGGAACGTCAGGTGTGCTGTTGCAAAAAAGTTGCTGGTTACTGACTGGCAGGAAGACTGGTATCCAGGGCATAGTACTAAAGATCTACAAAGTCAGAGGTAATAATGTAGCCAAAGTGGAATACATGGTCAAGTTATTAGGTTTACTAACCACAAAGTTTGACGAAGAACTATTGTTGACAATTATTACATCACCTAGTGCCAATGCCAAGCAAAGGTTGAATGTAAGTAAGGAAGAATGCTTGCAAAACAGCATTGATGAGAACTCAAAAGCAGTGAACGAAGCTACAAAAAAGACACTATTGTTCCATGAAGGGGGGAGGGTTATGAGGCACAATAATGGAAATTATAGAAGGTCATTTTAAAGGAAATATGGTATTTTAAGAGCTACAAAACCCAAATGTTTCTTTCCTTAGAAAGAAATAACTGTTTGAAGTTCTCATGCTTATTTACTTTTCTTCATATTTTTACTCTATATATTTATGTTTTTCCTCCTTTTTCTTTTCTTATTTGTTGACAGATCTTTCCTGAACTGGTACATAAAATCTCCAGGTGAGTACACAGACCTAGAAGATGGCAATGCCCATATTTGAAAGCATGATTGACGGCCGGGCAAGTCCCACCACGAAAGAGCTGCTCCAGCTAAGTCCTACATCAGTATCTTCATCATCATCATCTGACACAGGCAATTCATCAGCATCAACATCTTGTTCAACTTCATCAACCCCTTTGTCAGCTCCTTCATCACCCACAGGGCAACCATCAGGGTTGTCAGTGACAAGAAAAGGCCTGTTTAAAAAGAAGATATAGTCACTAGTGGAAGAGGAGGTCCTGCATCAGAGAGCTTTGGCCTGCAGAAGATCGAGGCGGAAGCAGCATCTAATGAAGAGGATGAAGTAGCCACAAGCAGTTGATCAGTGCTGCGACCAGGACGTGTTCCTGGTGGTCATCAACAGGGATGACAAGAAGGGGTATTTTACAGGTAGTCCAAATTTTTTAACCTCAACTGTGTGCAACGCACATCATCAGTAATCATCCTTCGTATAATGACCCTACACAGGGAGGCACACAACAAGTATGATGCAATGGCTGTATTGGTAAAAGCACCAACACCTCAAGATGTTCCAAGCAACCTTCTATATAGATGTGTAGACCAGGGACTGGAGCTCTGGTTCCGGACACCAGACTGTTAGAATGGTAGTGGGGAAAGATATAGGGAGGGTGCCCGCAAAACTGTGTCGCACGGTACATGTAGTAGTAGCCAAAAGAGATGACCTGGTGGGTGACCATGTAGGTGGATCCGAGAAAAAGAAAAGTAAAGCAATATAAGATGCCAGTGGGGTGTACTCATTGTAGATGGGGGTGTACACTTTACTTAGGAAGGGTAATGATTTTGGGTTGGAAGTAATCACCACACTGATGAGGTATATGAAAATCACAGGAAATCCTCCAGCAACTACCAGCATTTATAAATGGACCGTCCGCCATAGTATTTCTTGGCTATAAAAGACCTGATGAAGGAATTCTTTAAGCCAACAAGGGTCTAGAAAGGCGCATTGATTACATGTTTCGCCTGATGGCAACTGTTTCTACTACTGCGTTGTTGACCAGCTCAAATGCTTGGGTGTTGCTACTGCAGCTACATCTGCAGTTCAACTGAGAAAAGATTTTGTTTCTTACATTCGTAAACTGTAAAAACAGGGAAAATCTGTTCCAACTGACCAGCGGGGAACCAAAGGATGGATCCAAAAGGATACAGCAGTGTCACACTAGCAATGGATATAATTAAAAACAGGGAAAATATGACACAACATCCAATGGGGAGTAACATAAGACATATAAACAAAGTTAAAAACCGGCGTTTGAAAAGACAAAACTTTTCTTTCTCAAGGGATAAAAAAAGACCTGCTCTCAGTATAGTGGAGACCAGCTGGAGACCACTATACTGATGTTACTGTTATCCATTGGATGTTGTGTCATATTTTTATTGTTTTTAATAAATAAACTGGTAAGTCTACACTCTAATTTCGTACTATTTTATTAAACAAGCCCTGTAATCATTCAAGTAAGAGATATAACCCTACATATTGGCAAATGAAATTGGCAGTCGACAGCACGCTTACTCTTGACAAAGACAAGATCAACAACAGCATGGAGAATATTGCAGCCATCCTTGTAACAGGAACGCTGCTCTTGAACGAGATGTGGCATATAAGGTAGTTGGTTTCCTGGCCAAATATTTGAATTATCTGAAGTTTATAGGACATTTTCTTTGGTAAATGGCATTTTTACCCAGCAGCTGCACTTCACACTTACAGCCTGCTGATGTGTTGTGGAACAGACAGTTCAAGGCACAGATGCAAGATGTATAATGATGAGTGGCTATTCAGCGGACCGGTTGAGAAAACAAGTTTGGGAATCGCAAAGCTCCACCAAAACCACTCTTACTACAATGGATTAAGTGTTACAACATCATTCATTGCACCTGAGGAGTGTGGGTCTCCCACACGAAACAGTTCTGTAGTGCACAAACATGGAATAACCAGGTTTACTTTGGTGTAATTCCACTGTAGTAGTAACCCAATTAAGGTTGGTCTGAACCCTGGAATTATGGAAACTTTCGGGCCTCATAACTTCTAAATTGTTGGTCTAAAGTATATAAAAGTATACATATTTAGAATGGCGAATAAAAGTATACATTAGAATGGCGAAGAAAAGATAAGTGAGGTCACATCATATTTTGATCTAGTTTTTAAAAATTAATAAAAAAACATTTTGGCCCAAGAATTTTTTGTTAGGATGCACGAAAAGAAGTGGGCCAAAAACCGTTATTTTTGGGATTTTGGGCCAAAAATGGCATTTTGGCCCAAATTTGACCTCACAGATGAACTTATCAAGTCTTCACCATTCTAAATATGTATACTTTTATATACTTTAGACCAACAATTTAGAAGTTATGAGGCCCGAAAGTTTCTGGAAAAGATGTCCTAGTATTTTAAATACTAAAAAGTATATTGGTTGGAGTATGACCACTCATAGTTAGGAACGTTTGAAAAGTTAATTTGGGT
The DNA here is from genome assembly GCF_039555335.1 of Amphiura filiformis. Taxonomy (NCBI): domain Eukaryota; kingdom Metazoa; phylum Echinodermata; class Ophiuroidea; order Amphilepidida; family Amphiuridae; genus Amphiura; species Amphiura filiformis. The sequence continues at coordinate 53,898,055 of NC_092639.1, read as the reverse complement.
GCTGACTGCTGATATGAATTTAGCCTAAATGTATCAGACCACCAATTCATTCAACTGGAAATATATCTTGGTATCACTGCTGATGAAAGCTGTACTTAATTTTGCTCTAAATCGTCTGATATGATTATGAGGGATGACATTTGTGCTGAAGAAGAAATATGCTCAAATAACTCAATACTGGAATTTTCCTGTGATGATTTTGAATGCTAGAGGTACTGGGTATGCAGTAAATATACCTCGGCAATTCCAAGGTACATAGGTCTGGAGGGGTGTTCACCAGTGGCATAGCCAGTGGGGAGAAAAAGCTCATCAGTCGGGGGGCACTCAAATATGACAGTGTACACATGTGTGACCAAATTTTTTCAAACACCCTCTAAACGAGTTTTACCCTACCAGCAAATTTAGCCCCTTAATAAGGTTATTTAATATAGAATTTACCCCCTAACAAGTTTTTGAGCTTTTTTTTGGCTAGTGAAAATGCAACAAATGTCAAATGTACCCTTTTGGACTCGTAATTTACCAAAAATTTGAAATGGTACCCTAAACAAGTTGTTCAGATTCAGAAAACTACCCTTATTCTTAGGGAATACTGATGTGTCAACACATTTTGGCTCTGGACACACCCAGTAGCTAAAATGTGTAAGTCCATGTGATTTTCAGTATACTGCCTTGGCTGAATATGCCATTTAAAAGTAGATGCACAGCCAGTGAGCGTCTTTCTGTACGCCTTGGTAGTTGGAGACAGGAGTTGCTGATAATTATTAAAAACTTAGCATGGCATGATTTAGCAAGAAGTGATATTGGAAACACCTCGTACATGTAGTCTTGGGCTAAAACAGGCTGCGACCTGATTTTGAATGCCCTCTTGAATAAAATAGCTATGGAGTGGTGAGAAATTATAAGACTGATTGTGTGTCTGTGATGTAATCCTATCTATCACTGAACCCAAGAAGGGTATGTAGGCCCATCCGCGTCAGAACCGTACATCTGATAATAAGAATCCTATAGTATTGTGTGGACATCACTTGTTTGAAGGAATCATGGTGTAACAATCGGGAAAATTGACCCCTCCCCTAAATTTTTTTATTATATCTAATGTGGCAAGCATGCCAGGCCTACAAAAGTTTCTATGTTTCTTTAATCTATCTGATGAGTCATAAAGTCATCTAAAAGCTTTGGTTTTAGAAACTTTCTGGCAACTTCACAAGTTTGTGAAATGACTTATTGTCAGTTTCATCTCAAAGTTCTTGGAGAGAAGATCATCAATACTTTGTCTCTACCAAAATTCATCACAAATTTGTATTATTATATGTAGAAGATAAAGACGAAAGCACTCGACTAATCGCCACACAAATAGTCGTGACTACAACTATTGGCAACTATCAAAGGATCAAGCTTACTTTTTTTGTTCAGAATACACTTAAAAACATACACTCTTTGTGCAGTAAACTGTCGGCTGATTACAGGACACATATACACAGGAAGGAGTAATAGGTAAAGTTATAACTAACTTTCTCGAAGATTTTCATGGTGGTAGCACAAGTTCTACAGACAATTTTGAGCACTTTAAGAACCTGTTTTACTTCAATTTTGTTGCTTGTTGAACTTTCAGGAAAAGTCGCCAATTGGCAATCATTATGTATAGTTATTTCTTTCATTATCGATTATGTGTCATTTTCAAGGTTCAGCTGATCAGTGATCCAAAGAACCCCGAAAGATTTCAGAATGTGCTTGTGGATGGTAAAAAGAAAGGTCGGATACAGCAAAGAGCCTTCAGCTGTAACCACTAGAAAGTATTTGTGTTCTTCTGGTTTTTGCCACAGTTGCCAGAGTTTTGCCTGTTTTGTACCTCATCGTGATCATCGAAAGCACATCGTGATCCTACTTTACGCTGAATCTACAAAAGTTGGCCAACTGCAATGAGTTCATCTGTATATCTTGTCTTCGAGCAACTCCTGTGATAAGGAACTTTATGAACTTTGAGAACTGTCCACCAACTTGTCGTCAACCATCAGTCATAATATATTTTATTATCTTGTCTTGTTCAACATGTTCAATTGTTTTGTTTCATGACAACATTGTATTAAAACTTATTCATTTAGAATAAAATAGAAGTGTAAGGCGAATAATTCCATGGCTCAACAGCATGTTAATAAATTCATTGTCGATACTTAGGTTTAGTATTGTTAGCCCCATTTATTTTATTTTCCCCTTTGTCACCGGTATCATACCGGTTACAATAGTCCCCTCCAGGTGTGTTCAGGGGAAAGCATTTGTACAACTTCTGCTCTAAGACATTAGCAAGTAGTTCATGTGTCAGCGTGCATCTGTTGTAAAACTTCTTCTTGATAAACCCGGTCGCTGACCATGTATCCGAGAAAAAGACAAAGAATGCATTGATACAAGATGCCAGTGGGGGTGTACTCATTGTAGATGAGGTTTATACACTACTGAGAAAGAGTAACGATTTTGGGGTGAAGTAATTGTAACGCTGATGAGATACATGAAGATATCAGGTAATCCACCAGCAGCAACCAACATTAATGGGCCAGCTGCAATGATCTTTCTAGCCACTAAGACCTAATTCGAGATTTCTTTAAGGCCAACAAGGAAAAATTGGTGGGCACTTATGGAAAGTTGTGCCCAGGTAAATGTTTTTGAACACACATATAAAATACCCATTATTAATTTGTATTTTAATTGCATTTATTTGGCCTACAGAATATTTTCATCAGTACTGCACAACCACTCCCGCAGGAACCTTTATTTCCATTGGAAAGACACAAAGTCCCTTCTACAGATATCTGTGTGTCAGTAGATTCTATTATTGGCTAGCTTGATGACCAACATGTTACAGGGGTTATTATTACGGATCAGGGCCCTCAATGGGACATAAAGGTAAGGTTACCATTGAACTTACTTGCTGACAAGCATGACATGGTGAGGCAAGATAGGCTGAAGCTTAATGCTTTGCAAGTGTCTATATTTAAAAAGCATTTTGGTAATTTACAGAAGGGTCCCTCCACTTTTTGCAAGGAGGAGAGGGAAACACAACTTGGTATGTTTCTCAAACAGCAAGTAAAGGCATGCTTTTTAAGTAAGAACCTTAAGGGCCATGCAACCATAAAATTGACCCAGAAATATTTAATTTCGATCTACTAAAACATCTACTCCAAACTCTACATATCCATTTAATGTTTGAACTCTTTTCAGATTTTGCACTATAGCTGCATTAAACAAAAAAATGTCTGTACTTTGTACCGACACATCTGGGGTTGTTCATGACTATGTTGTGGCATTTTTGGACAACATAGAAAAAGAGAAAGACACAGGTAAGTGTTTCTGTTGTGAACGCATCTCTATGTTACAGAAAAAATGCCATGTGGGAACTCATCTCAAAGTTAAAGAAAGAGGAGTCAATATCCAGAGCCACTCATGCACTGGTGCAAGCAGGACAAAGAATGGGGAAATATGAGCAGCTGCAAAGGAGACTAGACACAATACGATATGACAATGGTGTCTTTAACAGGGTGGAGTTGAACATGGCAAACCCACAGGTGTTTTGAACAATTATGAGTATTCGGGCATTTTTCAAAAAGACAGTGCCACTTGGGATATTTTACCAGTATTTCTGTACTTAATTAATTAAGAGACAGGATGTTGTGAGGTTGATAAAGGTTTCTTTGTGACTGAAAGTTTCACCAGTTGGAATTCTGATTGCATTTATGTCAAGTGCTTGGTCCAATAACATTCAAATATGACATTCTAAAATGCTATCTTGTAACATATGTCCAATCAGGCAATACAGTTAACACAAGCAATCTTCTATAAATTATTGCCTCAATCTTCTTAATCTAGGGGCGTTTCCGTCCTTGAGTTCAACCTGGGTGCACAAACAGGGAGAAAGCTGGAAGCAAGTGATGTGCGGAGTGATATGCAGAGAGCGAAAGATGACAGGGGGTTAAATTATTCAGGCCTAGCTGAATATATGACGGAACAACAAATCATCGACTTTTTCTCCAGGGGAGCATCAAGACGTCGATATAAATGTCTTGTTAAGGATGAAAAAGTGGGCAAGTCCCTTGTACTATGCAATGACAAGGTTACATGTATGTACAATGCCAAAACACATCGACAAACTCTCCCGAGGTGAAGGATTGTCTGACTTTGTTACAATTGGCCAGGCTTGTCCTGAATGCAAGTGTTATAGACCAAATTTAAGGTCGATGATCAGTGGGAAAAAAAACCCTGGAAAGCTGATGAACTGGACAACACATCTGCAGCGAGCAGTGTATCATTTACTTCTCTTAGCAGTAGTGCACTGCAAGAGAGATACAGAAATCTTGCCAAGGCTAAGAAAACTCTGCAACAGAGAGTGCGTCGCCTAAGAGGACAACTAAAAAAAAGCAACAGAAAAGGATGGAATTGATTTGGGAAGCACAACTAGCCTTTGCTTTGAGTCCATCATGGAAGAAGAACATATAAATGTTGAAGCAATGTATCCGGAAGGCTCCTTTGGGAGGTTGTTTCGGAAGCAGCAGAAAGACGCATCTAAATGCTGGAGCTCTAAAGGACACCGTTGCCACTCCTAATAGAAGACCTGTTTCATGCCATTGTGGCTTCTATTCACCTTAACCATCAGAAAAGGCACTGAAAATGCTAAAAATTCTCTTGACTATGCCAACCTGGCATTAGTAATGGTAACATGTATTTTACAGAAAGACCATACAATAAATATGCCGCTAGCATAAGATGGACGGTGGAAAGATTTAAAGGTGAGTGGTGCACATATATGGCATCAAGTGGTAGACTACAAAACATACCTTTGACAGATCAGAATACATAAATTCATCATACATGTCTGGAGCCGAGTCAACCCCAGAAATCTGGTGCAACACACAGATATCAATATTTTGGAACATGAGTATAGTATTGTGAGGGCTTTAGGCTTGAAGTAAAACACAGGAGACATTCAGTTGTGTTACTCAGTATATGTGTATGGTTTATTAAGAGCATGTGTTCTTACAGTCAGACTAGTCAAGTCAAGAGTGATCTAAGTTGGTCATTTCTGGTCCTTATATACACTCAGTTGTTTACATTCTTACATTAGGAACAATAGACATAAGCATTTGCTTGCCTAGACAATACAAGTAATATTTGTGGTGGGCAAGATTAGCTAAGCAAGCCTTGCCAGGCAAGAGAGGATAACATTGCTTGCCTACACAATACAAGCAAGGATTGTGGTAGGCAAGATTAGCTAAGCAAGCCTTGCCAATCATGGAATCCATCTGACGAACTCAAACAGGGAAAAGTTAGAAAAGCAAATGTAACAGTTTACCTACTCATAGAATTAGTCTTTCCAACTAGCATGTTGGCTAGCCTGTCTACCACCACCACCACCATCACAGGCAGGTGCTTTAATTCAACAACTTCAACAAGACAATTCACCAAAATTATATCATGATGAATTTAGACTGACTGGTTGCAACATGAGGGAGAGTTTCCAAAATGTCCTGAAAAGTGTAAGGGATTATATGCTGAAGAAAATCCCAGTCACAGTACGGGTCGAACCTGAACCCACAAATATACTGGACAGAAATGCGATTGCATTTCAAGTGCAGCTTCCAAATAGACTTTCATGGCAATCAGTCGCATATGTTTCTGTTGAAAAAATCCCTAAAATGAAGTCTACATCAGAAAATGATGAAATCACAAATGATCAGGGTCCTCAATGGGACATAAAAGGTAAGGTTACCATTTAACTTACTTGCTGACAAGTATAACATGACATTACCTCAAGAGGCAAGATAGGCTGAAGCTTATTGCTTTGCAAGTGTCTATTTTTAAAAAGCATTTTGGTAATTTACAGAAGGGTCCCTCCACTTTTTGCAAGAAGGAAACACAGCTTGGTAAGTTCTCAAACAGGAAGTAAAGGCATGCTTTTTAAGTACAAACCTGAAAAGTCAAACATGTATAATCCTAGGGGCATGCTTTGCAATGTCTATGTTTAAAAAGCATGTAGGCAATTTTCAGAATGGTCCCTCCACTTTTCAATAGAAATAGAAGGCAACACAATTTGGTATGTTTCTCAAGCAGGAAATAAAGGCATACTTTTCAAGTAAGAATCTGAAAAGACATATAATCCTAGGGCTATACAACTATGAAACTGACCCAAAAATAGTAATTAAAATATACAGAAAGATAGACTGGTGGAGTTCAGTCACAGTAAAGGAAATTTGAGCATGTCAGATATAGTTAGTGCTTGACTCAATCACACTGAGGCATGTGTTTTGTCATTTCAGCAGGAGATGCTAACCCATACTCTCAACACTGTTCCACTCCCACTTGCTCATGAAAAGGGAGGAATTGACAAGACTAAGAAAGCCATATTGACGAGGCATCTCAAGTTGAAGACTGAAACCTCACAAATCCTAGAATCCATTCCATAACAAACAATTTGGATTGTTGAATGGAATGGCATTTGAGCTTAATGCCAATATGGTGTGCAACATGAAATTTTGTGATTTGGCAAACTATATCCTTCATAGACTGGTCAATATGGCAACTGACTTGTACACTGACAGCATTCACTTTGGAACTGATACATATTACCCTGCTATCACTTTAAGGCAATTTGTGTACATTTTTTTACTTTCGCTGGGATCACAGAATAAGCCTTTAAGTGTTTGAATTGAGTATGTGTCTTTTGCATATTCTGTTATGAAAATTCAATTTGTAGGTGTGATCAGACTCTATCAAAGGGCATCGGAGATTGAAAGATTGAAGTGACGAGGCGCAACATCTACAATGATTTGTTGTCTGCATACCGCAAACATCCGAAGCTGCACTTCTATAATCTTGATAAGCGAATAAAAGGTGAAATCACCGCAGACCTGGGTGGTGACTGTTAGCAAGGAAGTATTTTCAATCTTTTTTTTCTGAAATATTCAAGAAACACTTCATTTGTAATGATATGAGTATAAGACTAGCAGCATCTTGCTCTCTCTATGCTTGAAACAAAAAATTTTATAATGGACAATTTCGGATAAAGGGGCACTGTGCAGTGCATGAATTGAATGTTCTTTTACCTTATTCAAACGGCACTGAAAATGCTAAACTCATAGGCCTAAGAAGCAAAATATTAAAATTGTTTGCCTTGCTCAATCTCATTTTTTTTTTTCAGATTCTGTTGACTATGCCAACCATGCTCTAGTAATGGTAACATTGCCGCTATCACAAGATGGACGGTGGAAAGATTTAAAGGTGAGTATGCTTTAAACAGCTATCACATACAAATTAAGTGAAACTGGAATTCCAGAAATTGATACATTCTAAGAAATTGTTAATAGTAAGGGTTGTCTGAGGTAAAAGATTGTCTGACTTTGTTACAATTGGCCAGACTTGTCCTGAATGCAAGTGTTATAGACCAAATTTAAGGTCGATGATCAGTGAAAAAAAAACCCTGAAAAGCTGATGAACTGGACAACACATCTGCAGCGAGCAGTGTATCATTTACTTCTCTTAGCAGAAGTGCACTACAAGAGAGATACAGAAATCTTGCCAAGGCTAAGAAAACTCTGCAACAGAGAGTGCGTCGCCTAAGAGGACAACTCAAAAAAGCAACAGAAAAAGATGGAATTGATTTGGGAAGCACAACTAGCCTTTGCTTTGAGTCCATCATGGAAGAAGAAAATATAAATGTGGAAGCAATGTATCCGGAAGGCTCCTTTGGGAGGCTGTTTCGGGAGCAGCAGAAAGACGCATCTAAATGGTGGAGCTCTAAAGGACACATGAGCTTATCTTTGTTTTGTGGCTCCATATTTCACCTCATGAAAATATTCTTTCCATTACATTCATACACATTCAATATTTGTATACTATTCAGAAAAAAATGGTACAAAATTGTAAGTATTTGTATTTTTTTCTTCTTAATTCCTTTCACACATATTGCTAACTGGTGCACATATATGGCATCAAGTGGTAGAATACAAAACATACCTTTGACAGATCAAAATACATAAATTCATCATATGTGTCCGGAGCAGAGTCAACCCCAGAAATCTGGTCACAACTCTTCTTCAAATGTCTACAATCTCAGCATGTAAGATATCAATATTTTGGAACACGAGTATAGTATGAACAAAGACATTTGTACAGATATCATCCAGACACTGGCAGAAAAATACATTACAGTAGTGTTAATCTTGGAAGGAGGTAGAAGCCTAAAAGCACACATCAAATGTCATTTCATTTATGATTGAAGTATGCCAAGATTTGGTAAAATAAACTATATATTTATGATTGGGCAATGGTAGCAGTTTACCCCAACCCAATTATTGATAAAGCTAGTTAAATATGGATTTCCGATCATGAAGTTCAACCAGATCCAGAAGGGAATGATCTTCAAAGATTGTGTAAGGCAGAATGTCGTTTGTGCCGTAACATGCCACATGAAATAGAGAAGAGATGATGCAGACGAAGGAGAGAGTAGAGATACATCACAACAACAGTACCTTTTGCCAGACTCTGCTTGGATCATTTGGTATTGGAAATTACCATGCATGTGAATGAAGATCTTTGGGTAGAAGATATTGGACGCTTGAATGCAAGCTATATGCATCAAGCGTACTGCACATTAGTTTATTGGCAACAGGAGGGTAATCCTTTCATGTGCTATATGGGCCATCCGCGATCGATGGCCTGAAGCAAGCGGCATATATAAAGGATTTATAGAGGGATCAGATCCAGGGATAAATTATGGAATCCATCTGATGAACTCAAACAGTAAAGGTGTCTTGAATAGGGACTCGAATAAGGCTCAAGCACAACCACAGATGCTACAAGCAACACAGTAAAGAACACCAGATCCATTCGACGTTGGAAATCCGGCACTCTAGAAAAAATGGTGCCAAGACTTTGATATCTATCAAAAAGCAATAGAACTGAACAAAAAGAACAATTTGCTCGGTATGGAATTCCCAACGAGGTTATTAGATTTTACCTTCTTCACATAGAATGATTCTTTCCAACTAGCGTGTTGGCTAGCCTGTTTTAATCCCAGTTCTTTTAGTAAATGTTTCATTTGTTGTTGGCATTGTGCTCAGCCTTTTTTACTAGCAGGCCATTGCCATGAACATACTTTCCCCGATGCATCCAAGGCATCTTTTCCCTGAAGCGAATAACTTTGTCAAAACACCAATAGTTGTTGCATGGGGACAATTTTTTTTGTTTTGTTTTTCATCCCCCTCTTCTTCTTTCAAATTGATGTGATATTACAATAAATGTATTCATGTTTACTGTACATTTTACCTCCCCATCTACTTTCATGTAGTCCTTTTTTGTATCACATATCTTTTTAAGAATTTCACTTACACAAGTATTTCAGTATGGTTTAACTAAACAGGCTCAATGAAAAAGTCATATTAGTATTCCAATGTATTTTGAAACAAATAACTTGTCACAAAGAATGGCAAGTATTAATGTGTTAGTGTTTCACTATGTTTAAATGTGAGTAAATTCATCTTATAAGAATTCCAAAGTGTGGAATTTATGCTGTTTCCAAATCCTTTAAATAAAAGGCTGTTCAGAAATAATGAGTTCACACGCCACCACCACCATCAACACAGGCAGATGCTTTAATTTCAACTTCAACAGGACAATTCACCGAAATTATATCATGATGAATTTAGACTGACTGGTTGCAACATAAGGGAGAGTTTCCAAAATGTCCTGAAAAGTGTTTGGATTACATGCTGGAGAAAATCCCAGGCCCAGTGTGGGTCGAACCTGAACCCAAAATACACTGGACAGAAATGTGATTGCATTTCAAGTGCAGCTTCCAAATAGACTTTCATGGCAATCAGTCGGATATGTTTCTGTTAAAAAAATCCCTTAAGTGAAGTCTGCATTAGAAAATGATGAAATCGCAAATGATTAGGGTCCTCAATGAGACATAAAGGCAAGGTTACCATTAACTTACTTGGTGACAAGCATGACATGACATCACCTTTAAGAGACTAGATAGGCGGAAGCTTAATACTTTGCAAGTGTATGTGGTTAAAAAGCATGTACCGGTAGGCAATTTGCAGAAGGGTAACATTCACTTTTCAAAGGGCATCAGAGATTGAAAGATTGAAGTGATGAGGGACAACATCTACAATGATTTGTTGTCTGCATACCGCAAACATCCGAAGCTGCACTTCTATAATCTTGATATGTGAATTAAAGGTGAATTCGCTGCAGACCTGGTGGTGTTAGCAAGGAAGTATTTTCAATCTTTTTTTCTGAAATATTCAAAAAACACTTCAGTGGGAGGTGCCAAAATACCTTGTCTACCCTAACTGTTAAAATAGATGTGGTGTTTGAAATTAAATGTGTGTTAGAAATATTAACTTGCGTATTCTGTTATGAAAATTTCATTTGTAGGTGTGATCAGACTCTATCAAAGGGCATTTGAGATACAAAGCTTTTTGGGCCCTGAACGGAAGATTGAAGTGAAGAGAGATAATATATACAAAGACTTACTTTGTAACTGATACATATTACCCTGCCATCAGTATTAAGGTTGGTCTGAACCCTGGAATTATGAAAACTTTCGGGCCTCATAACTGCTAAATTATTAGTCTAAAGAATATAAAAGTATACATTTTTTGGGTGAAGTTGGTCAAAATTCAAAAAAACGGTCCCTAGATATTTTTATCTAGTTTTAAAAATTAATAAAATTTTTTTTTGGCCAAACAATTTTTTTATTACGTTACTTACGAAAAAATTTGGGCCAAAAACCTGTTTTTTGGATTTTCTCCAAAATGAGCATTTTGGCCCAAATTGGACCCTCAGATGAATTCATCAAGTCATTTCCATTCTAAAATGTATACTTTTATATTCTTTAGACTAATAATCTAGCAGTTATGAGGCCCGAAAGTTTTCATAATTCCAGGGTTCAGACCACCCTTAAGAATGCAGAGCGAGGCAGACGATCAGTCGCGTTGTAGATCAAGTGAAAATATATGGTTCAGAACAATATATTCCAAGGCAATGGAAAAATTACTTTCATATGAGACAAGCAATCTGAATTGCACACTATTGGCTTTCCAAGTCGCACTGTCAAGCAAATAAGGGGAAAAATGAATACACATAAAAAAAAACAATATAAGGCGGCACATGATGCCCTGACACGGTCAGGGGCTGGGATGAACATCTTAGATATCTGCCCCAACATTTAGGAGTTGGGGTCGATACATGGCAACAAACCAGACATCAAACCACCCACTGGCACTGTGGGTTAAAGTTATAGGTTTTCCTTGACAAGTACACAGAAGCCATGCATATACTAGCAGCAATGGACTTCATTGGAATGAAGTCACAAGAGGATGCACCAAGCTAAAACTTGAAAGAGAGGGAGGAGTAAGAAGAAGACTATGCAAAGCGTGTCCTTCAGGAGGACAGAAAGTCACCGATAAGTCACCTGCAGAAGATGCATGCAGAGACGGCACATCAGTTGACAGTGTTTTGGATTATACCAGTCAAGTATTGACCATGTGCATGATCGTATATGAGTTCACAGATGCAAGGAAGCTTGGAGATGGTGAGCGAATCATGTGCCTGGTCAAATACATGATGCTATATTAAAGGGCACTGGGCAAACCAAAGTATGCCTACCAGTGCCTTCGTCTACTTACACAGGTGAAGGGTAAGACACTTTCTGACACCAAGAGAGGCTGCTAATGTCACATGGAACAGGTTCAGCAACACAAAGGGAGGCCTTGACCGCAATGTTGAACTTGACCGGGAGTGCGAGCATAGCAACTTGAATTTCAAGAAATTTGCTAGAGGACTTCATGGTCAAGTCAGTCAGGACACAGTAGATCGTATAAGCCAGTCATGTCAATCAACTGCAAGAGCTTTTTATTTTGTTGATAAACAGTCAGCACATCTTTATTCCAGCAAGAACAAACCAGTAGACCAGAGTGATGATGTGAAAAAGTTGATAGATCAACTAATGCATGAGCAGCTATTCAGCTTCCAGAGAGGGAGACACCACAAGTGTTTTTCTGGTTTCACCAATGGCTTTAAGGTAAACCATTTGTACGTATTGATGAACAAATACACATAATGGCCCTACCCCATAGATGTGCCTTTTGGCCCCAAAAGGTGAAGGTCACAGGCCCCAGGGGCCAAAATGTAAAAATACAATTTGAATTTCTTTGATTTGAACTTTGATTTGAATTTCAATTTTGAAATTGTAACCAAAACCAGGACCTACGTATACCAGCTTTATTCTTTTAAAGCAATGAATAATTAATTGAATTCTTCAAAATGTCGCAATATCTTGGTTCCCTATGGATGACTTTTATTCATCTTTTTATCAATTGTAAATAGAGTGCAATCGCCCAGCAAGTTCGAAGACAATATGAAATACATCTCTATTGAGCTTGAACATTGGACTGCTCCAGTAACATTCACTGATAATCTTTCATTAAGTGAAATATGCCAACTAATTTATTTTATGAATAATAATGTGGCGTATGAACAAAGACATTTAAACATATATCATCCAGACACTGGCAGAAAAATACATTACAGTAGTATTGAACTTGGAAGGAAGTAGACGGCTAAAGCACATGTCATTTCATTTATGATTGAAGGTATACCAAGATTGTGACTATATATATATAACTTCTTTGGAATGACATCATGCAAGAGGATACACCAAGCCATAACTTGAAAGAGAGGGAGGAGTCAGAAGAAGACTATGCAAAGTGTGTCCTTCAGAAGTTCATCAACAAATTCCTTATTCCCCCAGATATATCTAGTAAAGAATAACTGCAAGAAATGTTTTGTTTAAGCACATGGGGATGGTATCAAAATCTTGACATATTTGGAGCAAACCGGAGGGGGGGGGGAGGTGAAGAAGACTGCTAAAATGTGCATGTGTGATACATCTTGGTTTTTAAAATTCACTTGGCATCTTTTCTTCTGAAATATCATGAACTTTGGTTGAAATACTCTGTGTCACGGTCTGCAATGCCATACATGTACACTGAATGATGGGAGTCTCTGCTGCCAGTCTTTGCTGTCTGTGTGTCATACACAACTACTGAACTCTTTGCCAGAATTAATTCCATCAGTTCTACCATCATGTGAGTGTCACCTGTGTTGAGTGAAGAGAAGGAGGACAACTTCACACCTATCAGTACAGGAGTATACCATGTATACGTATACGCAGCTCAGGAAACTATCAATGTTCGTTTCGGACCACATGTGCCTCGACTTGTATAATTATAATAAACAATGTTTGGTTCCTCAGCAAAGAAAAAGTGCATTTATCCGATGCTCCAAATTAAAAAAAAATAATGGCATTTACCAGACACAATAATTAAATGTTTATCAGTAAATTTACATGTCTCGTTCAAAACTTTAGGTGTATGATATAAAAAGAGTGGTTTTAGTTGCTGGCTAAGAGAAAAATTAAATTTCTGCTCCAATACTTAAATTCATACAAGATCGTGGACAGCCTTGACCACACGGTGATATTACCTAGAGTTTTGAGCGAATTTTTTCACTTCACAGGATGTTAATTATCCACACGTGTCGGTTAGTATGGTAGAATAGAAAGATTCTTATTTCAAGAATTAAAGTTATGCTGCATGTTTATAGTTTTCATATTTTTCAATGTTAAAGAAATTGTTATGCACGCATAAAAAAGATATGCTGGTGTGACAATTATAACATGACAACATTCATGATCACAGAAGCCCCATGAGTGCAGATATCATACATGTACACTGAATGATGGGAGTCTCTGCTGCCCGTCTTTGCTGTCTGTGTGTCATACACAACTACTGAACTCTTTGCCAGAATTAATTCCATCAGTTCTACCATCATGTGAGTGTCATCTGTGTTGAGTGAAGAGAAGGAGGACAACTTCACACCTATACAGTACAGGAGTATACCATGTATACGCAGCTCGGGAAACTACCAATGTTCGTTTCGGACACATGTGCCTCGACTCGATCGAATAATTCTAATAAACAATGTTTGGTTCCTCAGCAAAGAAAAAGTGCATTTATCCGATGCTCAAAATTAAGAAAAAGAAAATATAATACCACAATACCTATAACACAATACCTAAATTTACATGTCTCGTTCAAAACTTTAGGTGTGTTAGTTGCTGGCTAACAGAAAATTTTAATATCTGCTCCAATACTTAAGTTCATACGAGATCGTGGACAGCCTTGACCACACAGTGATATTACCTAGTTTTAAGCGAATTTTTTCAATTCACAGGATGTTAATTATCCACATGTGTCGGTTTAGAAGAGGAAGATTCTTCTTTCAAGAATTAATGTTACGCTGCATGTGGATAGTTTTCATATTTTTACACATGTGAAAGAAATTGTTATGCACGGATCAAGCATGCTGGCCACCGGGAAAAAAGTTGAATTGTATTGGCCATCAACTCTTTTGTATTTTTTCAATCATTTGAGACTCTGATGATGCGTGCATTCAGTAAAATTTGTGCAGTTACAATGCTACTTCACACTTTTTCTGTTGTCTCTGCACCAATTACCTAGAATAGGTGTCCAGTAACTTAGACACGAAGTGTCAGCTCACTACAACTATAGCGACAGAGAGATAACAGGCACAACAAGAACCTCCACAACAGGCTCTGGCACAACAAGAACCTCCACAACAGTCTCTGGCACAACAAGAACCTCCACAACAGGCTCCGTCACAACAAGAACCTCCACAACAGTCTCTGGCACAATAAGAACCTCCACAACAGGCTCCGCACAACAAGAACCTCCACAACAGTCTCTGGCACAACAAGAACCTCCACAACAGTCTCCGTCACAACAAGAACCTCCACAACAGTCTCTGGCACAACAAGAACCTCCACAACATGTTCCGTCACAACAAGAACCTCCACAACAGTCTCTGGCACAATAAGAACCTCCACAACAGGCTCCCGCACAACAAGAACCTCCACAACAGGCTCCGGCACAACAATAACCTCCACAACAGACTCCGGCACAACAAGAACCTCCACAACAGTCTCCGGCACAACAAGAACCTCCACAACAGTCTCCGGCACAACAAGAACCTCCACAACAGTCTCCGGCACAACAAGAACCTCCACAACAGTCTCCGGCACAACAAGAAACTCCACAACAGTCTCCGGCACAACAAGAACCTCCACAACAGTCTCCGGCACAACAGGCTCCAGCACAACAAGAACCTCCACAACAGTCTCCGGCACAACAAGAACCTCCACAACAGACTCCAGCACAACAAGAACCTCCCATTACCTCTGTACAGGTGATGTTCATATCCGATCTAGACTCCTCGTCCTTGTCTGGCTGTGATGCGTTTAGCATTTTCTTTACTCCATGTATGCTACTTGCAATTATTGCATTCCTACTTCCTCCGTGTTCCGTGTAACTGCATCGATTCGCTGTTATGATTATTTATGTTGTTTGGATTACGTTCAGAAACATCACACCAATGAATGTTTGGGAAGAATCTCCCCTCCTCATAGAAAAACAACTTTGATTTGTTTTTACCAAAAGAAATGTGGTATACGCCTATTTTGCATGCAATCTTGTTTGTGGATCGATCCTTGTTAAAATGTTGTAAAAAATTGTTGACCGTTTCTTATTTCGTTGACATTGTTAATACCCAATCATCAAGGATGTATTCTTCTATATTGTTCCGTTAAACTCTTTTCTCCCTCCAATTCAATTTTTCTGCTGATATTAGATTGGAATTAGTGAGCTGACTGTCTCATTATCATGGGGTTTATGATCAAGGCAATCTTGTTTTGGCAAGTTTATCAGTCTTTTCTGTTTGGCTGAGTTCTTGCTTTGTTGAGTCTTAAAAGATGCAAGTTGTCCAGTCAAATGACATTATCTGATAATCATGGCTTAGAAAATAATAAGAGTGCGGACAGGGCACCGCTTACTATAAGAGGATTGAGAATCTAAATAAAGAAGAGTACCTCCTACATTGTATGCCAGACAGAAGAGGCAAATCCCGTCTGTGGTATGGAAGGACAGCAGTGGTACAATTTCTCTCTACTGTCCACCAGCTGTATGGGCTGCCATCGGACACCTTAACAAGGAAGGTTAAAGAAGTTGGCCAGCTTAGGCATGTGGAGAAGCAAGTCCCTGCACCTCCGCAGGCCTTCAGCTACACTACCAACATGGGTGGCGTTGATCACCATGATCAACTAAGGGCCTACCATACCTGTGCCCAAAAATCTCAACATTGGTGGAATAAAATGCTATTCTTCTTGCGGATATAGCTCGGGTGAATGGCTATATCTGCTTCAAGCAAATCAGAAGCAGCCGCTGGAAGGAAGGGCATCTACCATCACAAAAAATGCTGGGACCAAGGAAAGGAAGTTGAACTATGACAGCGATGACAGTGAGAGTAACATCAGCATCGACTCTTCGGATGATTCCGCATACAGCGATTTGGATGATCTTGATGGTCCTGATGATGACTTAGGGAGGATGAGTCATGCAGATTTTACATTGGATGCGGCTGTTGGGCTTATTGCGGGATTTGCTGAAAGACGTCCACAAAAACAGCAGTTGTATGTATCAAGATATGCATTAGAGGTAAATACATCAACATATACGTAAGAATGCTTTTTGGAATACTTGTCGATTACCAATAGCAGATTCCATGCTATTTATATGGGAATATCTGATGGGTGGCTGAACCGTCAAACAAAATACCTTAATCGCTAAAATTACAGCCACAAGAGAAATGAAAAGTGCTATGAAATTAGAAGGAATAGTGGAAGTTGATGAAAGTGCGTTTGGACAGACCGTGAAATATCACAAGGGCTCTCAGGTTGGATCTGAAACTAAATGGGTTGAAGGCATTATAGAATGTGGAACTGGCTGATTCATATGCTACTTTGTAGAAGACCGAAACTAGGAGACACTCAAGTCCATCATCACCTGTCACGTCAAACCAGGTGCTACGGTATACATTGATGGATGGCGGGGGTACGGCTGTACGGGAGACCATATCATGTAAATAACATTAAGAAATGACACTGCAAAACTGAGACATGACACAGCAAAACTAATAATCGTATGTTACATCAGTACAGTGGTTCCCACACCAGCATCAACAGTTGGCCACCAGAATATTCCATCCAAGTTCTATAGGTCTACAACTTCCATCTCTACAGACTATAACACCATCGTGCTTGTCTCCATTTGTATAATTGTCAACATGTTTATTGCTGCAATAACATTTTACACATGCCTATCGATCTGCTAGAATTGCAGATCAAGGCCAGTCTCATTCATGGTTCCAGTCAACAGATAAAGACTTTGCATAGCAAAAGGGCATTTTGACTGTTGAAGATAGAAAAAAGAGAGTTCACTATTGCAAACACATTCAATGCAACCATCCAAGAAATGTATGGACACAAGTCGTTGCTTTTTATTTAGATGGAGTTAACTTTGTCTATAAGACTAAACCGAATCAACAAAATGCGCCCACGAAAAGGGTGTGGCAAGGGTGTGACGCAAAAAACAAGGATTACAGCACAAAAACAGAAGGAACATGGGCAAACATATTGTGATTGATGGCGGCAAATGCATACGGAAAAGGAGTAATTATTTGCGAGGAATATGAGAAGTTGATTGACACTTACTTTGCGGACTTTGTAAATGGAAACTTTAGAGACATGTTTGGTGCAGCTGATAAAGACGATGCTATATTTCGTTCAGGATGGAGATCCATCGCAAAACTCGGAAATAGCCCTACATGCGATTATGAAAACAAAGGCACAGATCTTCCCAATACCATGTAGAAGTCCAGATTTAAATCCGATAGAAAATAGGTTTCATCTAGTGAGCAAATCATTACAAAAACATCCAAAACTATACAACATGAAAGTTGTGACAAGTTTGTCAAGGGATCAAAGCAAAGCTACCATTCTATAAGGATTCATTCCACAGTCCTCCCCATAATGTGCAATACTAACGCAAGATCAGCAGAATATTGACAATGTAAATATTCTAATATGTATGAAGATATATGTGTTAATTTGTTAGATAATTTGGAATTAGTCCGCTATGACTCTAAACTGAAAATTGAACAATCCAAAATCAGTGAAATAGAAAGAGACGAAAAAATCAACATTTCAAGGTTCTATACCAGGAGTCTAAAAAATAACACCGTACAATTAAGATCAAAATTATTTAATATGCAATATCTTATAATACAAAGCATTGGGAGAGAAATGTCCATAATTGATATGCAAAAGCGATTCATTATATCAAAAAGAATATGTAAAAATAAGGATAGCTTAGATCTCAGCCAAAAAACCCAAACACTCGTTCAGAGGTTGCAAACAGCCGAACAGGAATGTGATGGAGAAGGCGAAGGCAGCCAATTACATGGAAAAGATGGCTACAACCCATGAAAAGGCAAGCTTCATGTTACTATGTCCAGTTGGGTCTACCAACAGACACATGAGTTTGACTGCAGATATATATGAGGAGTATATCCCGCGATTGCAGAAGACAATATTGCAAATGACAGATCCTATCATAATTAGACAACTGCTGTAAATGGAAAAGAGGGTTGCAAGCAATATCCCAATCTTCAATTGGATTCTCCTGAAGAGAATCTACAGGCAATTGAGACGGAGCTGCTGCAGTATGAAGATTACTACAGGCCATTCATGAAGGCTGAGGAGTGGTCAAGTATCAAGCAACAGCTGCAGACTTTAGAAAACGAAGAGATTTTAACCAGGATGTAATAGATCTTTTTATCCTTGCAATAGCGAATTGCACAAAATCAAACATCAATGTTTTATGTTGATGATGAAGGTAATATTGCAGCACACCTTGTTGCTCCAGAGCGAGCAGGCAGCATGGCCATACACTTCACAACCTTGCTGAGTAACTACAAGACCTTCTTGGGTATCAAAGATGAAGAAGAGATCAACTTTGCCACAGCTGGATGCATAGGAGCAGGGGCCGATGGTGCAGCTGTGAATTTTGGAGTGAAGAAGGGTATGATGCAGGGGTGCTGCTAAAGGAACATATGCCCTGGTTGGTAGCAGTCCATTGTGTAGCACACCGCTTGGAATTGGCAATCAAAGATGCCTTCGCCAACTCATACTTTGATGCCTAGGTAGGCCACCAGTCCTACACTGCAGTATTTTATCTTGAGTCTTGACCATTTTTCCTGGTTATACCAATCTCTTATCATAACTAGTTTGTAGTAAGACCAATCTCCAGTTTCAGTGTTTCAATCACAAGAAAAAGAAAAGCAGTGGCACTCTCAGTGAGGTCATTATGATCGCAAACAAGCTTGTAACATTTTTCAACTGCATTAAATGTAATCAGTTTTGTTTTAACTTTCAATGTATTTACAGATTTAACCAGGCTGCTCAGAGTCTATGCGTTCTACTCAAGATCCCAAAAGCGAGTAAAAGCGCATCCCTTTTTTTTGAGGAGCTATAAACTACAGCAGGTCTCAAAATGGAAACATATGAATCATACAAAACAAAGAATCTCTTGAAATATATATTCACATATTACCTAAACTACAATGATACTGAAGAACTTCTGATATATATTCAAAAACCGGACTTATCTTGTGGATAATTTGAAGGAATTTTACTATAATCAGCTACTCGTTAACTGCAGGGAACAACCTCATCGATTTTACTTCCACTTATTCATATGTTGTAATCTTTACAGTTTGAATGTCATCTGATGGAGAATGTTCTAGAGATATACGATAACTGTGCATGGGATATGCTCCGCACAAATAGATGCATTGACCAGTTTCTACATACAGTGGAAACTCATTATAAAGAAGTTGTCAGGGACAGAGAAATTAGTTCTTTATATCCAAATTTCGTTATATCAGGGTTGTAAAAACAATAAATAACAAAAGAATTTTGTATCTTGGTTCTGGAAATATACTTCTTTATAAGAGGGTTTTTCTTGTATCCGATTTCGTTATAATGAGGTTTTACTGTATATACATTTGGTCCACTCCTCACACTTATCAGGAGGAATTAGTCCACTCCCAGACTCCCCCAGCCTAAACCAGCAAAGGCACAGCAAAGTAACAATATCACCAGAAAATCAAGGACATGGCAAAAGCCCCACATGGCACTTTCTACATTCGCCAAAACAATCAATTAACATGCAGTGTCTGGCAAGATTCAAAGACAGTCATGTTCCTCTCATCTGCCCATCAAGCCCACAGAGTTGGGCACACTGTCATCAGAAAAATCAAAGACGATGGCATGACAAGAAGAGAAGAGACAAGAATCTCGGTACCACCTCATACAGTAGAATAAACATAGTACATCATCAGCATCTGTATCAATGCTAATAACTGGTTTGCTGTTGCCATCTTCATTAAAAGTGACGGAGGACATAACGTGGAAGGTCATAACCTTGAACGACCCTGAGGAGACTGATGGCACCTCCGACTCGACGACAGATAAGACTGAGGATTTTGACTCCCTCCTACAGGCATTCCTAGCTTCCCACGGTAATCAGGATTACCTCAAGAAACCCCCCCTCCTATGAGGAGATCAATATGGAAATATATGAATCACACAAAACAAAGAATCTCTTGAATATATATACACATATTACCTGAACTACAATAATACTGAAGAACTTCTGACATATATTCAAAAAGCGTTACTCGGTAAGTGCAGGGAACAACCTCATAGATTTTACTTCCACTTATTCATATGTTGTAATCTTTATAGTTTGAATGTCATCTGATGGAGAATATTCTAGAGATATATGATAACTGTGCATGGGATATGCTCCACACAAACAGATGCATTGACCAGTTTTTACATAGATACATTTGGTCCATCCTCACGCTCATCAGGAGGCATGCATTCATTCAAGAAATTTTGATATTGCAAACACTCATAGCCTATGTGGATGCACTGGATGAAGGCAATAAACAAGCAGCAATGGATGAGATAGCTACAATCATGAAGAGCGACAGACTTTGCAAAAATACTGGCTCAGGTTCTAAACAATAATATCTGGTTAGTCCAACCGCAAAGCTACCATGCTATAAAGGTTCATTCCACAGAAATTATTTTATGTCCTTTGATCCCATATGTGCAATACCAAGATACCACTTTCAAGTCTACCGTCTAATATGGACGAAAAGAGTGACACTGGTGAAGAGGAAAGCATGGAACCTGTGGAACAATGGTCTCTAACTCCCAAACTTGGTGCAATAAAATCTTCATCAGATGGACGACCATGGCCCGGTACCCCAGGTCAACATAAAAAGTGGTAACCATGTGTGTTCTAAATTTCGCGGAAAAGGGGTATTTTGTTGGCTGAAATCGCGGACCGCGAAATCGCAAAAAAAGGGGGTATTCTGAGCATTGTCTCCATGAAATTTAAAAAAAAAGGGTATTTCACAGGTTCGATTCGATCGATGTCTTCAGCCCGAGTCTTCAGCCTCCATCCTCTGGCATTTCATTGATTCCGCCCTCAATCGTCACAGCGAGAGCGTCAGAAGGCAGCTTTTTTACTATTGGCACGGCGGCTTCCCGATATAGTTGTCTAGTGGGTGCTGCACGTATGCTCCTGCACGTTTTGAAGAGAGCTGAATGAGCGACGCGAACATCGATGGTGTCAGATGTAACCGTTTTGGCTGCCGTATACACTTTTCCATGTGGTGAATTGAAAACATTGCGGGAAACATTGGCAGTGATTGGAGCGAATTCTACGACCGACCGAGTGATATTTTTCCTTGGTTTTTAATTCTGTTCAAATTCTGATGCATGTAAGTTTTATTTTGTATCGTTGTTTCTCTTCCCTGTTGCACTTGAAGTTTGGCGTCGCCGGTTCGTTAAATGAAGTAAATAAATCAAAGTAAGCTTACCGGGGCATTTGACATGTGTCAAACTAACAAAGCTGCGAATTTGGAACCTATCATGCAATCCGTGAGTTTTTTTCGAAAATTTCAAGCTCAGTTTTAAAGAAACACTCCACCCACGACACTCGATCAGTCGGGCGATCAGTCATACTCGGTAATGTTCGTTTGGATGTTCATAAAACATGTATAATGAATAAATTAAAGGGGTATTCCATGATCCACAACATCATCCCCCCAACTTATACCAAACTTTTCAAGATTTTGATAATGGGACCCCTACATACATACTGTGTAATTGCCAAAGGAATCTTGTAAATTCATTCCCTTTCCAGAGATATCGGCAAATATATTCGATTTGTATTTTTTTGTCCGGGTTTTTTGTCTGTCGACAGACAGAAAATATACAATCCTATGGCTATGGACCATTGAAAATATACGTTTTGGTCCATATCTCGCCAATGGTAAGTCCCGGTGATAAGTCCGATTTGCGTGAAATTTTGGATTCACGATTCTTTCATGAATATCTTATCTACAGAATGAAGTGATAAAAACATATTGGTAGGAAGAAATTTGGATCATGGAATACCCTTTAATGCCCAAGACAAGAGCCAAGAAAAAATTGAGGACAGCCCCGGGGGTAAAGCTTATTATAAATATATGATTTTTTAAAATGAAAAACCGATGTTGTACGGGAAACGGGAATACAGGATGACAGCCAGTCATTTATTTCAAAAAATATTTATTTATTTATTTATTTATTTATTCAAATAATTGTACTTACAGATTACCTGTTCACCATGTCTGCAGCAGAGTTTTCGGAGTGGGCAACCAAGGCTGGTGTATCCAAAACAACCATAAGTAAACTACAACAAGAGGGATTCAAAACCTCTGTACACAAAACTTCGAGGGATTGTTCCTCTTTGGTTCATTTTCAATTAAAATCAGTATACAGGCATTGTAATTACCCCAGTTAATAACACAGGATCATCTGGGAGTACAACAGACACAAAGTAATGTTCATACTTGCACATTTTGTACTTAATATATTAAAATATTTGGAGTCATTGAAAAGGGGTGTCTGGAAATCTTCTCATTGAAAACCTTGAAAAAGGGGTATTTTTACCCTGATTTTGTCAGTGATTTGGCAAAAAAAGGGGGTAAAATCAATGAAAAATCAGTGAAAAGGGGGGTTTTGAAAAAAGGAAGAACACACATGGTTACCACTTTTTATGTTGACCTGGGGTACCGGGGACCATGGGGTAGATATGTCATAACTAGAAAGGGCTTAAAGGAATCAGAAGATATGCTGATTGCAAAGGTGCCTATAGATGTCATTTCACTAAGTGGTAAGTGCTCATTTTCACTGAATTTAAGGAACAAAATAAGACTAAGAGTGAATTTGAAAATGAAAATGGGAAACCAAGATGCAGACATTGTGGAAAAGAGTGTATCCATATAGAATGTTCAGCCAGGAAAATATGGGAAATTAATCAAAAAAAGTGGGCATAGTTTTGATGCTATAGCAAAACTGAAAACATCCACAGATCATGACCTGTTATACAGTAAGCCAAAAAATTAAGGTACCAGTTATGTTCACCCCTGTATATCCTAAATAAAGACAGATATGTCATAATTGGAACCAACAGCCAATAGCTGCATCTTTTAGCTCGAATTTAAGACCTCATTCGTTGACATTGTTTAAAAAATAAAGACACAACGATCCAAAAACCCAAGGAAGATGCTCATTTAAAAGTTGCAGTTTGCCACATTGCATGCCCTATAGATTTGTACACAAAGCGTTCGCGAACAAGATAACTAGCGCTGTCCCTTCATTGATTAGCACGAAAAACTAGCGTCAAGCTTTCATTGATTAGAACACAAAATGTGGAACTTTTTATTTCGTATCTTCATCAGGTTTTGGACTACAGTTTCTTTAATTCTCAACCAATTTCAACAAATAAGGTCTTAAACCAGAGCTAACGAGTACAGGCATTGGCTGCTTGTTTTAATTTTGACACATTTCTGTTTATTTAGGATATACAGGGGTGAACACGAAGTGGTACCTTAATTTTTTGGCTTACTGTATTTATATTCAAATATAATAATGGTGATCTAAATAACAGTGCAGTATATATTTAAAAAAAAAAAAAGAACTCAAAATAAAAATCGCTATGAGTATGAATGGTAAAAGTGACATATTCATGAGCAATGAATACTGTCACTTCGATGCAAAGGCCGACCGGTGCAAGGGGTACATAACTTTTACATTGAGTGTGTACCATCCTGTCTTACATCACATGGTAAAGCTAGCTAAAATGGAATGTTTGAAAGAAAATACTGAAACAGTCAAATTGTTCTTTCAATTATTCAATGAGGCCATAAAGCAATTCATATGGGTTCATTACAGATGAAGGGGAATTTGAAAGATTAGAATATCTGTGTATGGGCAAGAAGTAAAAATATAATGAAAGGTTGTGAATTTCATTATGAACAAAGTGTAAATAGGCAAGCTGGCCATTTGCAAAGTGAAAAGTCAAAAACATTGTTCAAATCCATTGTACATGACCTCAGATGTGCAGCAACAAGTATTTCATATGATAAAGCCAGAGAGACACATAACGTGGAAGGTCATAACCTTGAACGACCCTGAGGAGACTGATGGCACCTCCGACTCGACGACAGATAAGACTGAGGATTTTGACTCCCTCCTACAGGCATTCCTAGCTTCCCACGGTAAACAGGATTACCTCAAGAAACCGCCCCTCCCTCCTGACTCCACCAGACATCAGCAACACAGTTCAGCATGTGGTGATGTCATCGCAACACAGAAGGATTAAGCCCTTCTCAGGTAAGGCCTTGTGGTGAATAGGACTCTTGAAACCTGGGACCAGCTAGGTGGTAACACAAACCATTCTGGGAGTTGGCATGTCTGAACAGCAACAACGCTCAGTAATTGTCGGCAGTTTGTTACCTCCAGCCCTAGATGTCACCTGTGACCCATGCATCACTACACCTAAGGAGATCATGGATGCACTAAGGAAGGCATACGGCATGGTTAAAGATGGGGACAACCTGTACTCAGAATTCAGGGATACATACCAGAAGGCAGATGAGAAGCCATCTGAGTTCCTGGTCAGACTGAATGCTATCCTTCAAAAGGTCGTCCAGCGAGGTGGTCTCCCCTCAGAAAAACTTAACCGGGCAAGACTAGATCAATTCCTGAGAGGCTGGAGCTCATCTTGGATCTCAACCTGAGGCAATTGAAAGAAACCCCACCCACATACGTGGACTTACTTCAGAGCATCAGGAAAGAGAAGATCAGAGGAGATGAAGGAGGTAAAAGGCGAGAACAACGTGAAGGGCAGACCAAGGCGAGTACACCAAAGCCTGCAAGAATAAATGGGTTTGGGAATCTTGTCTAACATTTTATAGTAACCGAAATGTACACAGCAAACATGAGAGTCCTGCTTGGATACACCTGCAGTGGAATGTTGAATGTGCAGTTTGACAAGTTTTGCAAGTTCAGCAAACTTGGTCAAATTAGTGACTGCAACAAACATAAAATGGTTGACAAGCTGAGGCCTGTTGTAAAGTCACTTGCAGAACAATCCATCATAGATACCAGGACAACAGAAATGGAGATGGCAACAGAAAAGGAATGTCAATTATGACTGATGCAAGGCACAATTGCCGTAAAAATACTGATAAAGTAGGACTTGGCCAATGAAGCCACAAGATTATCAAGTATCAAGCAACAGCTGCAGAAGTTTAGAAAAAGAAGAGATTTTAACCAGGTTGTAATAGTATACAAATATTTTATTGTCTATGAGCGTGATGGTCGAAATATAATCACGAGGTGAAAGATGGATTGTTCCATTCCATGAGCGGAACGGCGAGTGGAATGGAACAATACATCTTTCACCAGTGATTATATTTCACCATATATGAATTTAAGACAGTTAATATTTAAGAAACGGGAAATCACAAGCAGAAAAAAAAAAAAAAGAAGCTAAAAGGGAAATGTAAGAAAGAACACATTTAGAAAATAATGGGAACGGGATTAAATAAATAACATGGAAATGGAAAATCACAAGCTAAGCAGAAGAAACTAAAAAAGAAAATGTAAGAAGAGACAGATTTAGATAAATAAAATGTACCTTTTCAATGATTCTACCTGTTTAGAAATTCTTCCTGTTATAGTGAACACTCCCATTTACTCATCTAGTACTACAATAAAACAAATAACTGTAATGTAGATTAAAATATATTTATCATCCATTTATACAGGGGCCCGACGGCACCATCACCTTTAATGACCTATATCCAGACTGGGATGGTTATTGTACCTCAATGGCCAAAAATGGCGAATGGACCGACCATCTGGTTCTCGTGGCTACGGCTTATATGCTTAAGCGTGATATAAGAGTTTTGACGAGCTCTTTGGGGGCCACGGGACCAGGTTGTTTGTTGGATAAAGGGTGATCAGAGTTTCAGCGCGGGTAAACCAATCACGTTAGGCCATTTGTATGAAATGCACTACCAGAGTTTGAAAACAGCAAGTAAGCATGGCAAGTGAGCTGGATGTGGTTGACATTTGTGATGCGATCAAGCAAAATCAGTCGGAACTCAGAAATATTAAATTTTCAGTTTCTTACAGGATAGTAAAAGCTTTTACAAAGCTGCATTTTATGGAAATATCCACCCCAGTTTTGGACACATGATGTTGAATTTTTTTTAGATGGTGCAACATTTGCGTTCAAAACGAATCCTACTGATACAGCTCGTTCCCCAGGTAGTCGTATTTGGCGAAAGAGATCGCAAGGACTGAAAAGAGGTTGTACAGTAGGAAGGAAGGAACAGGAGGAGTTATGTAAGACTTCTTGTAGCGATTTCACACGGGAAAGGGATTGTTATATATGAACCCTATGAAAAGATGACGGGAGAGTAACTTATTCATATGTTGGAATCTTTACAGTTTGAATGTCATCTGATGGAGAATGTTCTAGAGATATATGATAACTGTGCATGGGATATGCTCCACACAAACAGATGCATTAACCAGTTTCTACATAGATACATTTGATCCACTCCTCACGCTTATCAGTCCCAGAGGCATGCGTCCATTCCAGAAATTACATTATTGGTGGGATTGGAATTAGGCAAGTCACGACTCAACAGCATTGGCACGCCAGTCTCTTTTATAACATGGAAATTTTGTACATGATTTCCAGGCATTGCTGCAGTATGCATGTACATTTCAGCTACATTGATTTGGACTTCTTCACTAAAAAATGTCAGCCTATAAAAATCATCGAACATGAACACCACATACTTGAATTGCAAAATCCTTATATTTTCTATTGTTTGTTTGTCTCTCCAGTCTCACAGTCCCTATCACGCTTATGTGCCATCTACGGGGGTGGGATGATGACCAGATTGGTGACAGATTAAAGAGAAAGACTATCTACAGGAAACTTTACAATACTCTGAGGGTAAGTTAAAATAAAATTTAACAAATAGAAGCAGTAGTAGCAGCAGCATGAGCCATGCATGCATGTTTCCCCCAAATTATAACCTTTTACCCATAAAAACAAACCCAAATGAAGATTTCATTATCAGGGTGGGGGGAGGAGGAATTGTCAAATTTTTATAAACTTGGCACAATTTTGAGCACAGATTTTGGCACAGATTTGAGGATTTGGAATTCCAAATTAATTCCAAATTTACTTCACCACCCCACCACACTCTAGTGCGGTGTAATTTGAATGATTTTACAAGTAAAAAAATGTTGCTATCATCACTAATTTGTTTTCCATCTTTCTTTTATTGCTATTGCAGTCCCAGCTAGGCATTACAGGGACAGTAGTGTTTCCACCGGAGCTTGTAGATATGATCAGGATGAGATTTTCGGCAGACCAATGCCAACATGATGAGCAGCACAGTGAAGCAGTAAGTTTTGTTTTCATCATTTCAATGTGAACATTGAACATGGCATAAAATGGAATTTTGAAATGTAAATTAGTTCGATTCAATCATTGTAGACCTTCTCCATTGTACACTGCAAGCCATGTCGTGCACTGCCAAGAAATTAAAAAAAAAACCTATTCTATGGGTGGACGAACAAAAAATAATTTGTAGAAGCTAAATGATCTAAAATATTCATCAAAGCTTGAAAAAGAACACCCTAGATTCATAGCCACCTAACAGCGGTTTGTAAACTCACATTTTATTGCAAATATGACATCATCAGTCTGGACAGCTATCAGTGCAGGGGGGATCAGATCAGATACAGATACACTCCAATTGCTGGTCATGTAGCCCGGCAAATAATGGATGACATTTTTGGATACATCGAAGGTACAACAAAACATTGTGGAATTGTTGATGCCCACGGAAGTACAAAGTTTGAAATGTTAGTTCTTAATTGCCAGGAAAAGTGGGATGCACTTGAAAAAGAAACAACACAAATTAGAAACCAAAGTTTTTAAACTACTTTGTGCAACACAAGTCCCAGTCATCTTAGAGAAAATGTTGGCTCCTGTTCGCCAGTCACCTGGGTTAGGTTGTCCTCCTAAGCCCTATACACAAAATGCAGTCGAGGCAGTTAACCATGCGTGCAAAGTTCAAGCACAGTTAAAAAAACAGACTGGGCTGCAGTAAATGATGATTTGAAAAACATTACACTCAGTCAAAGAACTGAAAGCACCAAAGCATTATTTGGATCAGGGACATTTGAATTAAGTCCAGCATTTTCGGAACTGACTGTTACACCAAATATTTGGAGAACTACCAACACAAAACAGAAGTTGAAATTGGTGAATGAATTTGGCAAATTTCGAGGTAAAACAGCCGGGCAGGGGAAAAAACAAGCAGTTGGAAAAGGCAACAAAGCTAAGAGCAATTAAGGGGTCCATTCAGGATGCACCAAGAGGTGGGAAAAAGTTTTATCAAACCATATCCCAGAAACAGCCCCTGCTAGAGGCGGAAGAAAGCATGTGCTTGTGAAAACGGGAAAAAACAAGTGGGTGTGTGAATGTGCAACATTCCATCTCTGTGCCCACCTGGTAGCAGCTGCAGTAGATGAAGACAGACTAGACAAGTGCCTTGCTTTTGTTTTGTAGTTTTTATAAATGCTGCATTATTTTCATTATTATGTATTCAGCGCCTAGAGGCCGCTTTGTGTGCAATAGTGTGCTTTTAATAAATTTCTTCTTATTATTATTATTGTTGCACAACACAAGCAACCAAACCTAATGATAACAGGGAAAAAATACCAGGCTGCATGAAGAAAATCAGTATCAAGAAAAAGCCACCAAAGTAGCTACTGTGGTAAAGAAGGAAATTCCTAGAATTGCACTGATGCCAGTTACTATTCACTACTATGCGTAATTAATTTCATTGATACAAATTGCAGAAATAAAGTAGCATCGTACAAGTAAAGTATCAAAAATGGGCAGAAAAAAATTGATCTATCCAGTTATAGTAAATGCTATGAGTAAGATTCCGACTGCATACATTTTACTTCCTCAACTCTATTACTGTGGCCTTTGCGTATCATAGTGTTCTACATCAAAATTGTGATTCATGTCACTCATACCACCATACTTGATGGTGAACCTTGGACTGCCTTGGAGTATTGAGTACCCTCTAATACATGTACCAAATCATACGACAATCTGCAGAGCTCCCCTTTCCAAAGCCTTCTAAAGTAAACCTGAACTTACGGACCATCATGGCATCCATACCAGGAGTCTTCTTTTACCAGATCATCACAGCTAATTTCACATCATCGGGTGCACACTCGTGAAACACCTTATGCCAAAAATCGTATAGATGGAAGTCAAGTGTAAAAATCATTCATGTACATGGTAAGTGAAACTAACATAGTACATGATACTTTTATACAAATATTCTATAGCTTAGTAGGCAAGTCTTTCATTTATTGTCATCTACAGTTTACGTTTGTCATGTGCAAGCTATGGAGCCCATTTTGACGCTATTAATGATCAAACAAGTTTGATCAAGATTTAAGTTTAAGCCTGGGTGTCTTATACAAGGAATAGGGTGTTCAGCAGTCTGTGGTTGTCTTGTTCAAGGAACAGGGTGTTGAGCAGCCTGTGGTTCTCTTGTTCAATGAACAAGGTGTTGAGCAGCCTGTGGTTCTCTTGTTCAAGGAACAGGGTGTTCAGCAGTCTGTGGTTGTCTTATACAAGGAATAGGGTGTTGAGCAGCCTGAAGACATGAACAATGTAGGAAAGCATGATTTTGTCATCGGCATTATGACAGTTCACATGCAAAATATGCTGCAGAAGTTTGGTGAGGTAAAGGTGGTCTGCGTTGATGCAATTCATGGCACAAACAAAACAGTATACATTTCAATTGATAACAGGTGTTGGGAGGAACTGGATATCATCCAATCCTTATGCATCCAATAGAGCTCAGATATTCTAGAAAGTGTGGGTATTATGCTGCCCCACTGATGCTGAATTTTGGATATTGCAAAGGGCCATACTGAAGCTTATTAATACACAAGGCTAATTTTGTTGGCAGTTCTGATTTTTGATGAGTTCAGGGAGAGAATGCCTGTAGCCTGTCAAAGTGCTGTGAAGAGAACTTTTTACCAGCCAGGCCCTTTAAACAACAATTGATTTTTGTTTTGATAATAAAAATATTTTTACTGGATTAGTACCAATGAAATACTGCAAATATTTGTTTTAGTTATAGAAAGAAATTAGTTACATGCAGTGCAAGCGATAACATAGTTATTAAGGCATATAAATGTAGCTGGGTATCAAGTGAATAACACAATTATTCTGTCCATCCCTGGGGTTGGGTATGAGGTTAACAACACCATTTTACTTCCATGGATTGCCCAATCATGACATGTTTTTATAACTACCTCTTCAATGGAACAAATCATCATTACTTTGCCCATTCCTGGGCTTGGGTACCAGGAAAATAACACCATTAATAGAGCTCAATCAAGATATGTGTTTATATTTGTCCATTCCTGGGCTTGGGTACCAGGAAAATAACACCATTAATAGAGCTCAATCAAGATATGTATTTATATTTGTCCATTCCTGGGCTTGGGTACCAGGTAAATAACACCATTAATAGAGCTCAATCAAGATATGTGTTTATATTTGTCCATTCCTGGGCTTGGGTACCAGGTTAATAACACCATTAATAGAGCTCAATCAAGATATGTGTTTATATTTGTCCATTCCTGGGCTTGGGTACCAGGTAAATAACACCATTAATAGAGCTCAATCAAGATATGTATTTATATTTGTCCATTCCTGGGCTTGGGTACCAGGTAAATAACACCATTAATACAGCTCAATCAAGATATGTGTTTATATTTGTCCATTCCTGGGCTTGGGTACCAGGTTAATAACACCATTAATACAGCTCAATCAAGATATGTGTTTATATTTGTCCATTCCTGGGCTTGGGTACCAGGTAAATAACACCATTAATAGAGCCCAATCAAGATATGTGTTTATATTTGTCCATTCCTGGGCTTGGGTACCAGGTTAATAACACCATTAATACAGCTCAATCAAGATATGTGTTTATATTTGTCCATTCCTGGGCTTGGGTACCAGGTAAATAACACCATTAATAGAGCCCAATCAAGATATGTGTTTATATTTGTCCATTCCTGGGCTTGGGTACCAGGTTAATAACACCATTAATACAGCTCAATCAAGATATGTGTTTATATTTGTCCATTCCTGGGCTTGGGTACCAGGTAAATAACACCATTAATAGAGCCCAATCAAGATATTTGTTTATATTTGTCCATTCCTGGGCTTGGGTACCAGGTAAATAACACCATTAATAGAGCTCAATCAAGATATGTGTTTATATTTGTCCATTCCTGGGCTTGGGTACCAGGTAAATAACACCATTAATAGAGCTCAATCAAGATATGTATTTATATTTGTCCATTCCTGGGCTTGTGTACCAGGTAAATAACACCATTAATAGAGCTCAATCAAGATATGTGTTTATATTTGTCCATTCCTGGGCTTGGGTACCAGGTTAATAACACCATTAATAGAGCTCAATCAAGATATGTGTTTATATTTGTCCATTCCTGGGCTTGGGTACCAGGTAAATAACACCATTAATAGAGCTCAATCAAGATATGTGTTTATAT
Organism: Amphiura filiformis; assembly: GCF_039555335.1. Classification (NCBI taxonomy): domain Eukaryota; kingdom Metazoa; phylum Echinodermata; class Ophiuroidea; order Amphilepidida; family Amphiuridae; genus Amphiura; species Amphiura filiformis. The sequence continues at coordinate 53,865,972 of NC_092639.1, read as the reverse complement.
TTGTCCATTCCTGGGCTTGGGTACCAGGTAAATAACACCATTAATAGAGCTCAATCAAGATATGTGTTTATATTTGTCCATTCCTGGGCTTGGGTACCAGGTTAATAACACCATTAATAGAGCTCAATCAAGATATGTGTTTATATTTGTCCATTCCTGGGCTTGGGTACCAGGTAAATAACACCATTAATAGAGCTCAATCAAGATATGTGTTTATATTTGTCCATTCCTGGGCTTGGGTACCAGGTAAATAACACCATTAATAGAGCTCAATCAAGATATGTGTTTATATTTGTCCATTCCTGGGCTTGGGTACCAGGTAAATAACACCATTAATAGAGCTCAATCAAGATATGTGTTTATATTTGTCCATTCCTGGGCTTGGGTACCAGGTAAATAACACCATTAATAGAGCTCAATCAAGATATGTGTTTATATTTGTCCATTCCTGGGCTTGGGTACCAGGTAAATAACATCATTAATAGAGCCCTAATAAAAGTTATGTATTTATATTTGTCCATTCCTGGGGTTGGGTACCAGGTTAATAACATCATTAATACAGCCCAATCAAGATATGTATTTATATTTGTCCATTCCTGGGCTTGGGTACCAGGTTAATAACATCATTAATACAGCCCAATCAAGATATGTATTTATATTTGTCCATTCCTGGGCTTGGGTACCAGGTTAATAACATCATTAATACAGCCCAATCAAGATATGTATTTATATTTGTCCATTCCTGGGCTTGGGTACCAGGTTAATAACATCATTAATAGAGCCCAATCAAGATATGTGTTTATATTTGTCCATTCCTGGGGTTGGGTACCAGGTTAATAACATCATTAATACAGCCCAATCAAGATATGTATTTATATTTGTCCATTCCTGGGCTTGGGTACCAGGTTAATAACATCATTAATAGAGCCCAATCAAGATATGTGTTTATATTTGTCCATTCCTGGGCTTGGGTACCAGGTTAATAACATCATTAATAGAGCCCAATCAAGATAGATATGTGTTTATATTTGTCCATTCCTGGGCTTGGGTACCAGGTAAATTACACCATTAATAGAGTCCATGTGTGTTTATATTTGTCCATTCCTGGGCTTGGGTACCAGGTAAATAACACCATTAATAGAGCCCAATCAAGATATGTATTTATATTTGTCCATTCCTGGGCTTGGGTACCAGGTAAATAACACCATTAATACAGCCCAATCAAGATATGTATTTATATTTGTCCATTCCTGGGCTTGGGTACCAGGTTAATAACATCATTAATAGAGCCCAATCAAGATATGTGTTTATATTTGTCCATTTTTGGGCTTGGGTACCAGGTTAATAACATCATTAATAGAGCCCAATCAAGATATGTGTTTATATTTGTCCATTCCTGGGCTTGGGTACCAGGTTAATAACATCATTAATAGAGCCCAATCAAGATAGATATGTGTTTATATTTGTCCATTCCTGGGCTTGGGTACCAGGTAAATTACACCATTAATAGAGTCCATGTGTGTTTATATTTGTCCATTCCTGGGCTTGGGTACCAGGTAAATAACACCATTAATAGAGCCCAATATGTGTTTATATTTGTCCATTCCTGGGCTTGTGTACCAGGTAAATAACACCATTAATAGAGCCCAATCAAGATATGTGTTTATATTTGTCCATTCCTGGGCTTGGGTACCAGGTTAATAACATCATTATTAGAGCCCAATCAAGATATGTGTTTATATTTGTCTATTCCTAGGGTTGGGTACCAGGTAAATAACACCATTAATAGAGCCCAATCAAGATATGTGTTTATATTTGTCCATTCCTGGGCTTGGGTACCAGGTAAATAACACCATTAATACAGCCCAATCAAGATATGTATTTATATTTGTCCATTCCTGGGCTTGGGTACCAGGTTAATAACACCATTAATAGAGCCCAATCAAGATATGTATTTATATTTGTCCATTCCTGGGCTTGGGTACCAGGTTAATAACATCATTATTAGAGCCCAATCAAGATATGTGTTTATATTTGTCCATTCCTGGGCTTGGGTACCAGGTAAATAACACCATTAATAGAGCCCAATCAAGATATGTATTTATATTTGTCCATTCCTGGGCTTGGGTACCAGGTTAATAACATCATTATTAGAGCCCAATCAAGATATGTGTTTATATTTGTCCATTCCTGGGCTTGGGTACCAGGTAAATAACACTATTAATAGAGCCCAATCAAGATATGTGTTTATATTTGTCCATTCCTGGGCTTGGGTACCAGGTTAATAACATCATTAATAGAGCCCAATCAAGATATGTGTTTATATTTGTCCATTCCTGGGCTTGGGTACCAGGTAAATAACACCATTAATAGAGCCCAATCAAGATATGTGTTTATATTTGTCCATTCCTGGGCTTGGGTACCAGGTAAATAACACCATTAATACAGCCCAATCAAGATATGTGTTTATATTTGTCCATTCTTGGGCTTGGGTACCAGGTAAATAACACCATTAATACAGTCCAATCAAGATATGTATTTATATTTGTCCATTCCTGGGCTTGGGTACCAGGTAAATAACGCCATTAATACAGCCCAATCAAGATATGTGTTTATATTTGTCCATTCCTGGGCTTGGGTACCAGGTTAATAACACCATTAATAGAGCCCAATCAAGATACATGTTTATACCAACCTATTCAATGTACCTATATATCATCAATACTCTGTCCATCAGGAGTTAAAAAGTTTACCTTCAACTACTTTTTTGCACGTCTACAGAAAGTACAAGGAACAAGAAGGTAGCATGCAATCAGCCGAATTGCACGCAGAGCTTCAAAGATTCATGGTACATTGATAGGCACTGCAACCAGGTCCACTGGCCATGGTATGTCAACCCACTTGTTTGCAGATATTGCAACGAAGGATTTCAGATGTACGTAACTTTTGAAAAAACAGTACATGTTAAGACGGATAAGCACTTGAAATGCTACCAATATGTGCAACAAGGTGCTGCAGTTACAAAATTTGAAGATGATCGAGAAGATTGGCTACTCCGTAGCCACAACTTAGGATTGAGAAATGCTAGGCAATACAACATGTTGAACAAAATACAGATAAATGCCAAAATCCTGATGGTGCATTAAAGCAGTAGTGGAAGCAATCGTACCAATGAGCGCCTCAACGAGATGGAAAGGAATATGAAGCTCAAGATTGTTGATACAAATCAAGAACATGCCAAGCACATGAGTCAAACTTTAGCTATAGACACTTTCAAAACAAGAAAATATCTGTTTGAGGTGCCTGAACCAACCAATATTGTTGATCCTGTAGTCTTGGACACAGGCGATCAATTTGGAGAAGTATACACTGCTGAATCACTTTTTACAGAACTTTTGTGCATTGTATATTTTGCAGAAAATGCTGGTCAATGACCCAAAAGAACCAAGCAAATATGCCACTGTTTTGGTGTCGCGGAGTGCCTATGGCACTTTGATTATAAAAGCGACAAGGGCGAAGAATAAAAGTGCCAAACTTCTTAATGAGGCTGTGGACCTCATGTGGAGCAAGCAGGAGTTGCCGGAGTCTACGGGCATGGGGATCAGAAAAGAGAAAGAGGTGAATCATAAGCCACTGGAGCCCCATAAAATTGAGGCAGTATTAGGTAGGATACATTGATTTTAAGATCATTATTAATATAATTTATTTCTAGTGAGTCTCACGACCCCTTTGAAAGAGATCCCGACCCCCAAAAGGGTCCGACCCACAGTTTGGGAACCACTGCATTGTTCCTTGTGTTTCATGTTGAATTTGGTATTGACATATGTGTATTTCATCTGCAAGCTGCATAGAGTATCGGCTTTAAAACTCGTCCACCGGTTGAACTACATTCCATTGTCTATGGCTGACCTCCTCTCTGCGGAGCTCCATGCCAGTCAACTCAGCCATAGAAACTAGCTCTAATCAGGCGGAATCAGCTGGCAACGGTGGTTGAGTTTTGAAGCTATCCATTATATTTCTCATTGAATTTGGTAGTGACTTATGTGTATTTCATTTGCAGGCTGCATAGAGAATTTGGGGCGGCTTCAAAATTTGAACGCCAGTTGAACCACATTCCATTCCAAGCATTATGCTCCAAACATCCCAGAATTTCTGCACAATAGACCAAGAGAATTTGTCAACAGAGGAATGGTTAGACTACAGAGCAGTGTCAGTGACTTTGAAGAAGGGGATATCATGGAATTAAGGAAGGAAACATATCAAGTGAAGAGTAAAACTCCTGACAGCCCCATAAGGTTTACAGTCAAATTAGGATCTGATGTGGAGCTGTCTTCATGTGACTGCTATGATTTTTGTATGAAATTTTTACATTTTGATGGACTCTCATAGAATTCCTTGTTACCACTGTACCGAATAAGTGCTTTCATCAACTTAAATGTGTCCAGAGCAACAGTTTTCGTCTAGGACTTATAAAAAGATTACAGACTGACAACCCACCACACGTGTTTATGACTACATCATCAATGGAACAAATCGTCACTCCTTAAATAATACCAGGGCATGGATATGAAGTGAACACCATCTAAGCTTTTGTTTCCAGTTTCTTAGTGTGATATTTTGTATGAACTTTGGTTCATTTAAGCAAATTTTTACTAGATGGAATCTTATGGATTCCTTGTCACCATTGCACCGAGAAAGTGCTTTCATCAACTTAAATGTGTCCAGAGCAACAGTTTGTGTCTAGGACTTATAACAAGATTACAGACTGACAATCCACCACACGTATTTATGACTACATCATCAATGGAACAAATCGTCACTACTTTAATAATACCAGGGCATGGATATGATGTGAACACCATCTTCCCTTTTGTTTCCAGTTTCTTAGTGTGATATTTTGTATGAACTTTGGTTCATTTAAGCAAATTTTTACTAGATGGAATCTTATGGATTCCTTGTCACCATTGCACCGAGAAAGTGCTTTCATCAACTTAGATACATCCAGAGCAACATTTTGCGACTAGGACTTACAAAAAGATTACAGACTGACAACCCGGTAACTACATCATCAATGGAACAAATCGTCACTCTTTAGTTTTGTCTCATTTCATTTAGTTCACAGCTAGAGTGAGATAACCCCCTCTTTTGATCCAGCATCAGATCTTCTGATGATAGCAGTATTATCTATAATGCAAAGGGATGATATTTGACATTGAACAAAATCCATGTCCCAAACCAGTCTTGTTACCCTCTGTTAATTATTTGAAAAAGTAGTAATTTTTCATGCCATAGTTGGTTTTGAGTTTGTTAGACAAAGTAATTACAAAAGATGTATTTGGCCGAAAGCAACACCAGGAAGATCACGAAGAACCAACTTGCATGCTCTAACCCACATGCAGGCAATACTGGAGGAAGCTGCTAAAGCTTTTGCGGGTTGCCTAAATTTCAGCACAATTCATCCAGACAATGGAGAAAAGGGAAACGATAAGTGCATGAGCATATTGTTATGAATTCGGCAGACGGCCAAATCCGGCTTTTGGTAAATTCATGTTACACATGCATTATTTTTGAATTAGAGAACAAGAGGTCAATTTTAACAATTACCGTCGTTGACCGTACTGCGATGCACCGCTAACTAGCCCTGTATACCGCTCTCTTTTGATTAAATATGATGCTGTTATCCTCTGATCTCCGTTCAAAATTGATATGCTGCCCTCCATTATGTACAGCATTGATCCCTTGTTCTTTAATTCAAAAGTAATGCATGCGTAAAATGAATTTAACAAACGTCTAATCCGGATTTGGCAGCCTGCTGAATTCATAACAATATGAAACAGCCGTGCCGAAAGTGACCAGGAAAGGAATAATTGAGGGAAACACAACTCATGTGAATGACAGTAAGCCTATATTTCATTTAACAAGCAAAGTGTAGGCATAATTACTATTTTGGAATTTGCACATGTTCTCTGTCATCATCACAAAATTGAAAACATCTGGCGCAGAATATTAATTCACATACATTATATCGCAGGAAATCTTCCTTTATCAAGTTTTGTCAAATATTCAAATACCATGTAAATAACTCAATTCTGACCTTTCTCAAGTTGACTTTAGAAATTGAGGGGCAAGATCAAAAACTTAATCCTGAGAAGAGTCCACCATGATAAAGACAATCATAAAAATTTCATTAATTTTCATTCTTCATCACAAAGGTTATGGGCAAAGCAAATATGAATACCATTACCATTCAAGCGATCATTGAAGAAAAGTAAGTAAATTTGTGTCACTTGAAAAATTAATTAACCATTCAATCTTGCTTTCCAGACACATGTTCAATATCTTGAACACAGAAGATAAGGTGAACACATATGATGATAATGATGATCACACATTTGCACTCATAGGCCTAGAAGGCGCAACAATCAAAGTAGAACTCAACAAAAACCAAATACTGAGCTGGGAAGGTATGTAAAGAACCCACCATTATTTTGATTTTCAGGATGGAATGGAAGAGAGTGCGCAGGTGCAGCAACTTCCTTGTTATTAAAATGGACTCGCCTTATAGAGACCTTGACACAAATGAAGTTATTGATAGTGAGCAAAAGCCCTATGAGCTGTATGAAGAGTTGATACTAACGGTGACCACAAAACAACAGTGGGTCAGAGACATATGTTGTCTTGTCTGAGCTATGTTTATCCTTTACCCAAAGACAATTACACATGCAAAACTGGTTTGGACCATTTTACTGAAACTTTTTCCAACTTGCATGTGTTGAGATTCAAGACTATGTATGTCCATCAGGTCCTACACCTTCCTAGAACAGTTCGGTTTACTGGCCCACTATTTGCAAACAATTACTTCATTTTTTAGAATTCGTTATATAGTGTGAGGCAAAATGTGGAGGCATACTATTGTGATCAGAAGAGAACTTTTCAACACTTAAACCACCAGAGCCGCTAAAGTTTGACACTACAAATAAAGCGGAAACATCTGTCGCTGCTATCGTGTGGAGTGATGCAAGTTGCGAGTCTGCTAGGACTTCAAACTCAAGTGAGTTATACTCGTACACCATTGCATCTGAAGGAACTTATGTTAACTTAACTCTTGACCCAACATGGCTTCAGGTAATACAGGTCACATTGAGTGGGCCAAGGAAAAGGGTGTTGACCCTGAACTTGCCATTGTAATTATAGGTATTGATAAAGACGCCCTGACTGAAACTATTGAATCAGAGTTGAAAAGTACCGGGCCCGGGAAGGTTTTTGACAGCCCGAACGTGGTGGAGGATGAGAAGACAACGCACGACTCTACCAGTTCAAGGGCAAGGTAAGTTCCTCCACTTGCATGCAACTCTCACTATAACAGGGGGCGCTACTTGGGACATTATTCGTTTGAAAGAGCAACAAGCCGAAGAGGACTTCGCACACCTCCAGGAGAGCATCCCTGGGGTTGTGCACAATCATGACCATCGGCAAGCACCTGACAAAACCGCAGTATCGCTGCCTGCGGATGTTCTCCGGGAAGTCCCCTGTACCCAGTGGTGAACTTCCTTTCGAGACCTGGGTCCAACATGCGGACAAGATGGCACAGAACCCAAGCCTGGCTGATGAAGAAAAACGGTGTACTAGAAGGCCATGCTGGCATCCGGCTCCTCGCTGACCACCCCTAAGCTGATTATACAGCTCAGGAAAGCATTTGGGGTCCTCGTATTCCGAGAAACGTACCAGAAGTCAGGCAAGACCCCATCTGCCTACCTGACCAGGTTGGAGGAGGCCCTAGATAGAACCATTGCAGCTTGCTGCAGACCATGCTCCGGGATTGCTGGAGGGTTGCGGGAAAGAAGTTTACACAGAAGTTACAGGTAAGCATGGGTTGGTTGACTGCCTATGCAGAGGCTGCCACCCTTGAAAAGTGTGGCCAAGATGGTCAGGTAAACCTTCTCAACCCAACGGTAGTTCAGGGTAGAAGCACAGTGGACTTAGTGTATGGTGTCAGGAATCTGTGTAATACAGAGCATCACATTAACCTCAACAATGACACACCCTTCTGCCAGAGGAGTCATAGGATAGCTCCAGCAGACTTTGGGGATGCAAGGAAGCATATCCAGGACCTTTTGGCTAAGGGCATAATTCATGAGTCAGAAAGCCCTTATGCTTCTGCAAATGTCCTGGTCCGCAAGAAGAACAGCCATCTTAGGCTGACAGTTGATTATAGATTGTTGAACTCTACGATTATACGCGACCAATACAATATTACTAAGATTGAGAAACTCTTCATTCTCTAACTGGAATCAGATTTTGGCTACAAAACCATCCGCAATTTCTTTGAGACATCACACGCTAAAGGTGAACAGGAGGACATTGCAAAACACGAGAGCAGATAACGCCATTATACGTGAAGGGGCCCAGTTTAGAAGTGCTAAGGATTTCCATGACTTATAGAAACAAATTTCACCATGCCTGCATCAGTTCTTCTATGTGCACTTAAGAGAAGAGTTTTCTTTCATGTTCCAAAATCTGGGGAGGGGTCAGTGTGCAGAAAAAGAACCTCCTATCAGCCAATTGAGGGGGAGGGATTCGTTCATGGCACAGTGTAATGTCAATGGGTCAATTGAGTAATCTAAAGATTAGGAAACGCTCGTGCTACTGTGATGCATGTCTATACGAGGAGTATGATAGTTGTGAAAATAAAGAATATGTTGATGCATGGGAATTAAAGAAATTAGACCACTGTCAAGTACACATGTTTCTACTAGAGAACAACACACAGAAATGGAAGTATACATTGACATGAATTGTGTAGATTTAGTACAGAAAAACAGTGTTATTGTAATTGCGGCAGATGAGAGCGACACTCGTAATGACTTTTATTTGTTTGCTGTCACCAGCGAATGAGCAGAAGTTCTGCCTTCATATATCTTAGGCTGATGGTTGATTATAGATTGTTGAACTCTAGGACTATACGCGACCAATACAATATTCCTAAGATCGAGGAAACTCTTCATTCTCTAACTGGGGCAGAGTTGTTCTCATGCCTGGACCTCAGATCTGGGTATTACCAGATAGAGATGGAAGAGGACATGCATAAGACTGCCTTCTGGTGCCCCCTGGGGTTCTACGACTTTTAACCAAGTTGCAAAATTGGTGCAGAAAGCAGAGAAACACCATGAGAGAAACCCGGAAATTTTTTTCCGGCCCCATGACTTGCGAGTTGTCATCACTGTCACCATATTTCACCACCAGAATTCCCCAATTGATTACAGTTATCAAGGTTATAAGCATAGGTTAATAAATCTGAACTCAAGAATTTACCATTGGCATTGCACCAGCCTTTACTCACTACCCCATACTAATGTGCAGGTCAATCCTGGTTCAAGTTTAAATTTAAAACCACATGTCAGTGTCCTGTGGTCCCATATGTGTTGTTCACTTGTTTAAATGTCTTCACACGTACATTGTATATATACCAACTGGAATTTAATAAAACCCTGGAATAAAACAACATGGAATCACAGACATTTGCTATAGGAGATGCTTGTGAAGCAGTAGATTCTGAAAAGAGATGGGCAAGAGCTACGGTTAAGGAAGTATTAGATGGGGACACAGTTTGTGTGAGTTTTGATGGCTGGGGAAGCAAGTGGGATAAAGTTTCATCTGATGGAGAAATTTGTCTTAGAACCGTTGGTAAGTAAAATATATTTTTAGTTGCAATAAGATTCTTGTGTTTTTACAATCATTTAAAGTAATTTTGTCAATTTCGATTTCAGCATCAAAACTGATATTCAAACCCTAAATCAGTGGAATTTATGCTTTGCTTCTCTTTGAGAAAACTGAATGAAAATAACACAAAAAACCATGGCTGAAGAAGGGATCACCAGCTCATAAAGCATAGATTTCAGTGGTTCAGGAGAAAAGGTTTCTCCATATATTTCACTACTCTTGCCACTTCAAACACACAGGAAATTTGGAATCATTTCACAATCACATTTTGATGTACGCTCCCGAATACCATTCTTACACCATGACTTGAAACAAAACCAGGAACATATTGGCAGCCATAGACCACAATGAACATGTCGGTCAAAAAGTCCAAAATACTAAGGATGGGGAAGACAAAATTTGCTACATCTTCAATCGCAGGACCAAGTCATGGGTACCACAGAAAGTCAGAGAACCAAAGCAATACACTTACATACCGAAACTTCAAATTACACCATGACTTGCAACAAAACCAGGAACATATTGACAGCCATAGACCACAATGACCATGTCGGTCAGAAAGTCCAAAAGACTAAAGATGGGGAAGACAAAATTTGCTACATCTTCAATCGCAGGACCAAGTCATGGTTACCACAGAAAGTCAGAGAACCAAAGCAATACACTTACATATCGAAACTTCAAATTCAAATCTTGATGCAGCGTTTTTAAAGACACCATAAGACTGAATCAGAAGGTGGCGTGTGAACCCACTGATCCTCGCAACATATATTTCCAAATAGATTTATTGTCGCACAGCACTCAATATATCTGGACCAGCAAATGCCAACAGATGCCCATTCATAGATTCTACCACTGATGAGGAGGAATAATTCCAACCACATCAATTACCAAATTGATATATGGCATGGTGGGAAGAGCCTTGTAAAGCAACTCACCAAGGTAGCAAGTCCTGCTTCTAAATCAAATATTCCTCCACGAAAAAAAAAAACTAAAAAAACAAACCCTGACCCTACTTGATAGGTCCGTCCGCCAGTAGAACAGGTGTTTTTTTTGTCGCCTTAAATTAAATTTATAAATTGCATACTGTTTATTTTGTTCATGCAGTCTGGGTAGTAGTCCAGTTTGAAGATGACAATGTAGTAAGCGTACTTAAAGGTACCAGGGTGATTTTGGAGGATGGGTCAACAGTACAAACCGGGTCACCGGTATGTGGCCAGCAATGCCTGGCCCGTGGGGCCGACTGAAATACATGGCGTGTTGTGTTGCATTTGGTGGTAAGTTTTGGTTCAGTTGTTAAAAAGTGTATAAGTACCATATTAGTTCCATTAACTAGGAAAAAAAAAGGAAATTACACTGCGTGGCCTGCACCGCATCATCACAAATGCCTACATTGGATGTACGGAAAACATTTTTTTGAATCAAGAGAGATAATTGTATTTGTTGAATGCTCAATAGATTATTCAACCTACGCATTTGTCACAAACTTATCAAATAACACTATATAAATTACTATTTATTTTGTTTTTGATAGACAAATCCAGAAAATAAAACTCACGTTTCTTAGCTTTCGATAGCAGGGTATGCCATCTTGATCACAGGTGCTTTCCAGGCTCACTGCATCTCCCATGGGAACAGGTAGTCTCGTTCCTACGATGTGATGTATGCTTAATCAGTGAGTCATATTCGTGGTCAAGAGAATAAGCATACATCATATTGTAGTAACCGACGATGACTGGATGGCTTGTGCCTCAGAAGAAATACAACGGCTCAACGAACCTCTCTACGCTGCCGTCAAGAAGACAGTGGACACCGTACAAGCGCTGGTAGCGACAATGGGCCTAATTGTTCAGATGTCACCTAAAATTAGTTATACAAACTTAAAACACGGTTCTTATCAACCTTTACATAATGCATTAGTGGTGTATGTAAATGAACTGGTATGTCCATAGAATTTGAGAGATACGGTGGAGAGCACGCATTACTAATTGTTTTACATCTGAAATAGTAATTGTTAAAAGAAAGTATTGCAATTTTTACGCAGCCACAGAATCAACAATGACAGCCACAGCCACCACCACAAGAACATCAACATCAATAGCCTCCACAAGTACCAGCACAGCCACAGCAACGAGACAGGCAGCAAGGTCAACAGCAAAATGACCTTAACTTCCAAGTAAGAAACATGCAAATCAGTTTGGGGTTTATTTTCCCATGTCCTTTAACACTTACAGTAGATGCCTGATTGACATAAATGAAATAGTGTATGAGCCTGACCCCATCAGATGGGGTGTTTGGTACAAGTGGTGGGGGAGGGGGAACTGACGATGACTGGATGGCTCATGCCTCAGAAGAAATACAACGGCTCAACGAACCTCTCTACGCTGCCGTCAAGAAGACAGTGGACACCGTACAATCTGGGCAGTTTGAAGATGACAATGTAGTAAGCGTACTTAAAGGTACCAGGGTGATTTTGATTAATTTAGTTGTAATGATGAAAAGCTGCCCAATAAAACTAGATATGTAGATCTATATGATCCAGGGGCCTAATTATAGGTCAAAATGTCACAAATCTGATCTAACCATGCCAAAAAAATTAAAGGAGCCAATTTTGACAATTGAGTTTCTAAGATCATCAACTTGTAGAGTATAAGCAAGTGTGATAAAGCATATTTGGTTGCAAACATACCTGCTTTTACAAGTTTTCTGAGGTATTTTAGTGGACTTTTTGTTACTCAATTTCACAAAATGGACTATTCCATTTGATAATCCATACATCCCCAATGGAAGATGTGACCATAAACAGGAAGTCCTGCTTGGCCAGTTCTTCACAGAAGAACTGGCTTAGGGCTCATATTGAAATACCCTACAACGTTTTCACAGAAAGAAGGCAGGATTCCCTCGCTAAGCGCTGGCGCCTCAGGAAAGCTTGGTCATAAAGCGGATGGATTATATGCATCAGTGATACACCCTGCCCAGGATTTTAACAAAAGAAGGCTAGCACAGGAAAGCTGCAGGATGGCGCACACCTTCCTGTGTAAGGGAATTTCAATATGAGCCCTTACACCTGTTACTTTGATGACAGACAGAACAGAATTTACATGGATACATTTTAACCTTGACTAATTCCCTAAGGAACTTAGACCAAAAGTGGGGCTTCATCTTTAATCTTCCACAGGGAGTGTACATTGGGTGACTACTCGACACCCCCTGTGTGGGAGATTAAGGTCATGCCCACCACAGGGGGTGAATGGATTTCAACTGGAATAGCCAAATGCCACCTTCAGCATGGTTGTATCAGAGCATGCTGCGTATCACATTATGCAGTACTCATACTTAACACATGATACAAGACACCAATTACATTTACCTTACAAGCTTCTATTATTTTGTTAAATTGGACTCTTCAATTTGAAATCCACACTCCCTGTGAAAAACAACACACAATTCCAGTTTATAAATATAAGGTCAATCTGGGCCGGGTGGAATTTGATGTGTGGTTCATGTTAAAATTCAGCTGAATGTGGAAAACATTGAAATCCAGTTGGATTTTACACATCTTTGCCACTATTTTTGGAATTTTGTTTGGAATTTCAAATTCCCCACACATTTTCCTGTTTTTAGATGCAAATTGTTAGATCTGGATTGCCTAAAAGCTGTTCAATTTGGTTGGAATGCCAAAATCTTCCTCGAAGAGAGTATGGTTTTCAAATAAAATTGCCCAATACCACTTTGAAGCCCTTGTCAACCAACTCCCATCTTTTGAACAAGCCTTGGCTGTTTTGATGGTAGATGTACAACATCACAGCACAAGACACCAATGTGGCCAGCCAATTCATTACAAGCTTCCGTTCATCATCGAGTTGGTTGATACACTCACCACCTTTCAAAACTTGGTTAGCATCTACCGAACGATTCATCCGACTTGTGATCTTCCGTTCATCGTCACACTTAGTTGAAACACTCACTCGTCAAATCTTGGTCAGCACCCATGACCTCCCGAATCTTGACCTCCAACTTGCAAGGGATCCTTGGCTATTCTGATAGCAGCCCTCATCACAGAATGCATGTTGCAAGGCGCCAGTGTGGTTGGCTCATCTGACCGATAGACGTCCATTTATCTGCATCTTTGTTGTAACATTCACTCCCTTGTAGTACAAGACGAGCCCCTGCGTCCTGTGAGTAGGACTTGCCTGTAGAAGTAGTCAGCAAAGATTTAAAAGAAAGAAAAAAGATAAGCGATATTAGTCATCTTGAGGGCTCAATGTAACGCTGCCTTATCTCTACTTTTACCATTTTAAGATTCAAGTTGGCTGCACTCATATATTGGAATATTCCATGCCTGTGCTCGCTAAGCGTACTTGAATTCAGCTGACCTGGCAACATCGCTCATCTAACTCTCAAAGTCTCTTTTGTATACACTCGCCTTACTTAGCATCGACCCCCATAGGCAACATGCCAACATTCCACGGTATGGCTGCACTCAAGTTAATATTGTACTGGTGGCTTGTGCCTGATTGGGATGGGGTTGTTTTTCACTGGTCTGTGGCTTTGTTGGGATTGGAGATGTAAATGAGTCTTATAGTTGTCACTTGAGTGGTCTATTTGTTTCTGCGGATACTGGAATCTCATTTTCTCCAAATTTCATCTCAAAAAAGATCATCGACTATGCAAATTTGCTGATTTACACCAGAGCATACACTTTCAAATTGATACCAGCTTATTATATTTTTTAAGTATAGAAACTTCAATGCTTACTGAGCTGCAACATTATAAATGCTTAACCAATCACGGCAGCTGTAAGAAAGGTTGTAGTGCCCATGGGATTAAAGTGGACAAAGGCATCACAACCAAACAAAATTGGCTATTCTAGTTATAATCCATATACCCCCTATGGAAAACATGACCTTAATCTCTCACACAGGGAGTGTGAATTTCAAATGGGGTTACCTGAATGGGTGGCGGCCTTTGAAATTTACACTCCCAAAAGGAATAGATCAATGATCTCCCTTTCCTTCAAAAAGAGCAATACACCTGAGCTATACCTTAGCGTCTCCTACAAAATCACGGACAACAAGCGATAAACGTGCAGCGCAATTCATGCATGTTATTCCTGCTTTCCCATTGGTTGTTCTTTGGGTCGTAAACCACTACAGTGCGTGTGACTATACGAGCGCCCCCGTCCATGTCAGGCTTGGAATATGACTTACCTGAAATAGAATGAGATGAAGAGATGTAGAACATTTAATATTTTGATGCCATGATTATACTGTCAATAATCAATGTTTTTACATAATATTAACAAATGTGGAGGTACTTTGGCCTAGCAGAACAGGTTCTGATGACTCATAGTCAGAGGGTTGCGGGTTCAAGCCCTGGTGGTGTCATTGTAATGTGCTCTTAGACAAGGCACTTGTATAAATGAGTACCGGCTTATGCAGTGGTGAACCGCCACAATAACATTATTCACAGAGGAGTCTGGCCTAATGTAGTTTCTAAAGAGTGATGGGGACTCCGGCATGTAAAATACCGACATGAACTGTTACTTTTAACAAATGTGGACAATAGAATTATGATGCCTTTACTTTCCTTCAGTCAATGACGTAAGTGAAATTCAGAGGTTGCAGCATTAAATCGTGTGTTGAATAAAAGCATTGGCATACAGACACACACATTCAAAGGTGGGGTGTAAAGTGTGCTGAGGCTTGTGGATCAACGTTTAGGGCATTATGCCTGTGCGTAGCGCACTATACATCACTGCGCTTTTTTTTTTTTGTGAGGAGATCCACATGCAAAACAATGAAATGCACATGCTGACGTCACATACTCAAGGAAGGTAATAGACTTTATCATAGCAGCCATTAGTTCATATACATCTGAGACTTTCTTTGAAATGAGGTAAAGAAAAAGTTTTCACATATATGTTTAGAAGAGCTTCAGTCAAATCGGAGCAAGTTACAATTTGACGTGTCACCCCAGTCGGCCAATTACCAGTAGCTCACCTCCAAAGGCATAGATTTTTCCTCCAGCCGATGCCATACCATGGAAAGCTCTAGGTACAACCATGTTGGCAATAGATGTCCACTGGTCAGTCACTGGATCATAGCGTTCAGCTGACCGTTGTCTGGCCATCATGTTGGTACCACCCACTGCATAAATATGACCATCTGGAAAAGAATTTGTGATCCCAAAATGAGCTGTTTGCAGTGCTGCAACCAATGGGGTGGGGTGGGGGTAGGGGTAGGACAGGGGGAAAATGCCACGAGTGCCACTTTAGGAGAGAACAAGTTTTAAAATTGGCAGAAAGAGCAAGTTAATTTTTCAGCAGGTCACTAATGTAAAGCCATTTTTTTTAAATTTTTGCCTCTCAGTTTTTCAAAGCTCATAATTACATTTTTCTTTGCAGATAATCTTTGCAAAAAATTTACTCCTTAGCCCTGAGGGACAAAGACACCTTGCTACTTCAATAAGTGTCCACACAAAACTTGAGGTGCAGATTCAATGATTTGCTATTTAAATTTGCCAACTATGCAAGATGTCAATTCAAAAAAGGATAATTACAATAAAATACAATGTGATTACCGATTACTGCCAGTCCAACCCCTACTCGTGGTATATTCATTGGCCTCTTAGTCAGCCAAGACTCTGCGCCAGGGTCTAGGACATAGGTAGTATCCTTGGCACTGTTTTCCCAGTCATTTCCACCGATGACGTAGAGTTTATCATTAAATACTATTGCACCATGATGAAACCTGCCATATCAAATGAAATGTACATGTATTAGTAATTTATTAGGGGTGTGCCAATATAACCAGAACCCATGTACAGTCCAAATCTCCCTTATCCGGACCAGTTTTATATGGATCTCTCTGTTATCCGGCTGTGTGAAGTTTTCATTTATCTGGCCAATGCTTGGGCCCATCATTGCCAGGTAAAAGATTTTGGACTGTACAAAGATTATGCTTCGAAATTTTTTTAAGTTTGTTCGGCTTATAAGGCAGAAAAAAATAAAAGACTCATAACACTGTGTATTGATATAGAATGGCGTGCACGCTGTTGTGCGCAATGCTTACGCTAGGTGTGTGTTGCATAATGTGTGATGACTAGCGCATGCTTATGTGAATTTACGCAAGCGTGAATTGGGACTTTATTGATGTGTGCAGTTACAAAAGCCAAATAATTTCCGCCTTATAAACCGAACAAACTTTAACAGGATTCAAGTGTAACTGACAATTGTGTGTTACCCTACTGCACTTTTTCCAGATGAGCCACTGGGAGAGTGGATTTGATTTTTTTCTTCCTTTTTTCTTTGGTCCTGAAGAGATTTTGAACATTAGCCCTCTTGCATCAAAGGCAAAGCCCACTGTGCCACACTGCTCCCTTGGACTGAAGTTGGGCTGAATTGGTTAAATTTATTGAAAAAAAAAGTTTTTTTTCACGGTTTTATAAATACCTTGATTCTGGTAGACTAGGCAGTTCCTTGACAACTTTGTTCTTCAAGTCATACCTAAACACCCTCCTACATGGCGCTCCAACTCTCTGGAACAAACTCCCACAAAAGTACAACAACTTATTCTTCTGATCAAAAGCTTTCACGAAACTTTTCAATTCAATCCCAGACTGTTGCCATGACAACCAGGAGGTCAACCCTTGCAGGTCATGTTCTATTTTCCAAATGTTGGTGACCGAGTTATAAGAGCACAGCTCCCACTTCTCACCCTGGTCTTTGTTCTTATTGAGTTTACTCATGAGTAGTTTGCCATTGAGGGTGAGTAATGTTTCGGGTTCAAGGCACTTTGGGAGAGGTCCGCAGTACTGCCAGTCTTTGGTGTACGTGTTGAGTACTTCGATGGATTTGGCTTGTGGAGTTTGGCCGCTGTATGGATGATAAAATGTGTAAAATGTTAATAATGGTCTCAAGTGCATGAAAGAGTTTTGCTACAGGGTGTCACAAAAGTCATGTGCGTCCTGGGATATTGTGCGCTCGGTATGCGATAAATATCAAAGAGGAGTATGCAGGTAATACAGATTTTTATCCAATAGGTGTTTGACCAAATAAGACTACAGAATTCATTTGAATTAGAGGACAAAATAGTATATTTTACTTACCCTGTACGAGACTGTCTGTATCCTCCAATTGCATATATATGATGTGAAAATGACCTTGGTTCCTGAGATGGGTTATTACTATTAAGAAGTTCTGTGATGTCTGTAATAATACATGGAATTAATCATAAAGTAATTCAATAGAAATTGTACAATTAAAATGTCTGAATATTCAATTATCCTGCTCTTAAAGTCATATTGTAACATTTACTGAGGAAGATGCCTCAATATTGTTCATTGTAATGTACTTCATTAAAATAACATGCCCCTGCAAAAATCAAGATCCTAGGTGCTGCAGTTTTGTCAAAATCCGAGAATTTGAATAAAACACAGGAACCGTCATTTAATTATTACGATGGAAATATTAGTCGAACTCGTACGCGATGTTCATAACACAGTAAGTACATCGCATGCGGGACGGTGGTACACACATCAAAGGACCAAGCAGTAGCACGACAGACAGAGTGATAAACATTGCCGAGATTTGAGCTGGTAGTAAATTCTAATTTCTTTGCTTTACCTTGCTTGTTCGGCTCAAAATTAAAAGCAGACATATCTGACAGTAAAAGCTAACATTTTATGGAAAAGAAATACTTATCTATGGAAACGTTACAATATGGCTTTAATAAATAAGTTGGATTTCAAGTGCCCTATGCTAGACATCATCATGATTGTGTTACACTGGTGTAGTATATAATTTATCTGAGTATTGCAACTATTTAATAGAAGTTATACAAGACAAGGCAAGTCAAGTCATCTCAAGACAAGACAATATGTGACATGATTTGGTCCATGAGGGCAAGGGAGCATTTTGAAAATTGAGTTACTATAAATTATTACCTTACACAAACATCAGGCTATCACATACAGTACAAACCCCAAATGAAGGTCTTGCATACTCAAAGTTTTGTGATGTCTATTTTCTTATGTATTTAAAAAAATTTTTACTCCATATTTTTGCCTTATCTCAATTTCATATTTGCCGCTAAAGCAGATCATATTATAATATGCCTACCTTTATTATGCGATAAATCGGTGTCATTTTTCAGTTGAGATAGCACGCTATCAGACACCTGTTGAAGTCTTAATTGCTTGAACACAGAGATAACATCTGCCATCCTCTCTCTAAGGTTGTGTTTATACCACCTGACAACCGCTTGGACAACGTCATCCTCAGTGGCAGTAGCACCTGATACAAGAAAGAGTCAATCAGTCAGTTTCATTAATGATGCAACATGGGTTTGCTTATTCTTTCAAAATTGTCTTTGTAAACTTCCTTGAACATGATGAAGACATTCCCAGTGGCGTGCCCAAAGGGGGGGGGGGGACGCACATGTATTATAGAAATCCGCGACCAAGTAGCAAATTATCGCCAAAATGGTTGGGTCCAAATGGTGATTAAACATAACGAGACTGGTCATACTTATACAATTAAGAGTTTGGCAATGCAAAATGCAAGTTTGGCATGAACAAAAACATGGTAGTTTGGTGGTACACCACCCCAGAAGTCAAACTGGAAGTCAAAATGCTGGGTCAGTTTATACTCAAAACTTGAAGCATATGTTTAGGTGCTGTGCTTCAATGTGAGATACAAAACACTACATTTCACCATCTAGGAAAACATCAAGAGCTCAAAAACACAAGGTCTCATGTCAAATCTTTTTCAAATAGGAGATTTTGGAATCAATATTTTCAGAATAAAATCCTCTTTCCAGTAACGCAAAGCTTCATCTCCTCCATTGTTTTTTATGTTATAAGCAGGATCAAGCTCTCATCATACATATGGTTGTCACAACCCAGCTGAATGACCGCAACATTGATTGCTCCAAGGTGTGTTGGAAAATCTGGTTGACTAAACTCCTCAACAAAAGTTTGGAAAGTTTTTTCAAGCATCTGTATCTCAAATTATTTGTGACATATTCATATTGTGTTGCATATCAATGGATAGCTACAATACTCCCCTTTACAATGACACCCCATTTGAAACAATAACATATTTCATGGCTGAGTACACGCCTTGTGAATGTAGTGGGGTGTCAAACAGAATTTGCCAAATTGACCATTATTCTGTGCTCAAACAACGCCAGTCACTAACCTCAATAGGCAGCCACAATAGTCATGCACCTTCTCCTCATGCTGCTCACCGACATGGTTACACGTTACTGTGGCATGGCATCCCATTCTTCAACAAGGATTCGTTGCAGGTCAACCAATGTGGTAGCATATAGGGCTTCTCTGGCACGCACAGCACGATCAAGTTGGTCTCACAAGTGTTCAATCTGGTTGAGGTCTGGCCTGATGGCAGGCCATTTTGGCTCTACTCCCATATTCTGTAGGTAATCGTCGACTACCGTGGCTCTGTGGGGCGAGCGGTGTCATCTTGGAGGATTGCATTAGCTCCCAGATTGTGAAGATATGGATTGTAGCTTGCTGCACAGAATAATGCTCAATTTGGCAAATTCTGTTTGAGACCCCACTACATTCACAAGGCGTGTACTCAGCCGTGAAAAATGTTATTGTTTCAAATGGGGTGTCATTGTAAAGGGGAGTATTGTAGCTACCCATTGATATGCAACACGATATAAATATGTCACAAATAATTTGAGGTACAGATGCTTGAAAAAACTTTCCAAATTTTTGTTGAGGAGTTTACATTGAATTTAATCTCGCCTCTCATTATAATGGTTAAATACAACCAAATCTTCAAAGATCTTTTTCTGGAAATGGTCAAAATGTATACAAGGCTTTGTGTTTTCTGAGCCCTTGACATGTCAAAGTTCTTACCTAGATTCAGCCCATCCCAGCTCACAATCTTCGCTAGCAATGCAGCATCCAGCTCAACAAACTCCTCTTCTTTCACTACAGAATAGAAACACCTTTTAATCAGATCTTCTGCCTTGTCTTGTAGCTGGGCCAAGCTGAATATCTCCGCAAACTTGTACATTCCTATAAAAAAAGGTAATGCATAATATTGATCAGTTTGGTACTCTGAGTGAAAACCTTACTCACTCAAAACTGGTAATGTACATTCCTATAAAAAAAAAAGGTAATGCATAATATTGATCAGTTTGGTACCCTGAGTGAAAACCTTACTCGCTCAAAACTGGTCAAGAGTGGAATTGTCAAAAATATTTGAGATATTTGAAATAAAAGTATAGCAATGCAATGTGTAAATAAAAAAAGACAATCATGACAATTAACTTCCTTAAACCAACTAGATTTTTGACCTAGATGACCTCTTGAAAATCAAAAGTCAGTATACAATGCTTGTTTTGGCTTAAAAATGTCATTTTTCATTATTTTTATAGTTTGGTTGCTTCAACTACAATTGATGTTCTTGATATTAAAATATACTACAATTTCAGGATAGTTGCAGAAGTCACATGTTGGTCAGTTACCATAGCAACCATGTTTCCCCTGCCATTTTTAGTTGATTATAAGTACGGTAATATAAATTTCAATAAAATCTTTTGTTGTATAGCAAACAAACCATAATTAGGATGACAAAGTGCTTATTTTGAACCAAAAATGGTCATAGGTCAAAACCTTTGGTTTCAGGAAGTTGTCTTGTAGATTTTTTGATGTAGGCCTACACATTATTTACAATGTGTTGGCCAGTAGGCCTATATATTTTATTTCAAATAAAAATCTTTTAAAATTCCACTTTTTAAAATGTATAATTTCCTTTTTTTGGTCAAATTTGAAAAATAATGTATTTCCCCCCAAAATATTGCATTTGATATTTAAAGATGCAATTTTATCAAACGAATATTGAATACGCATGTGAAGTGTATTCTCCACAGCAAGTATGAATACTCGATTTACTTTCAAAGTTATAGCAAATTTAATACTGATATTTTTGGTAAAAAAGGTTTTAAAAAATCACAAAAACTGCATATTCAACAAAAATATCTCATGTCACTTTTCAGAAATGACACCTAACCTGGGTAAAATGATAAGGTCAGAGTGTGTAGACATGTAAAACACAATAAGCAGCTTTGTCCAAAAATGCTGCATGAAAATGTCATTATGGTCCATTGCATTTGACAGTCATGGCAAATTTGACCTGAAGGCGGACACATTCAAATTTCAGGGTAAAAACAACTTTGAGAAAACAGTAGCTTTATAATTATCCAGAAGCATGGGAAAATAAAATGGAAAGTAGTAGACATTGATGAAGTGGCATATTCCTCTCATGTGTGGAAATCTAATTAGTAGGTATTATTAGGGTAAGCTGCACAAAATGCAACTCATGGCCAAATTTGGCCAGCCTGCAAAAAGGAACCTTCATAATTAATATAGATGTTACTTCCTTTAGGGAGTGTTCATTAATACTTTGGTAGGGGGGGCTGGTCTTCCTCAAATTTTTCACTCGAAAACTTTTTTGACCCCCCCTCGATGGACCGCTAAACTTTTTTGACCCCCCTCTTTTGACAGACAAAACTTTTTGACCCCCCCCCCATTATCGTATAACAAACATTTTGTTGTTTCCAGTGGTGTGGTATCTGGGTCACATGTCATTAAGGGAGGCAAATGTCAGGGTGTTTATCTGATTCTACAGGGATAAATGAAATAGAGGATTTATTTGGAGGTTCATAGACACATCAGCATAATTTGGATCCGTGGCTATTAATATGATAGTACAAATGCGCGCAAACCGGGCAAACAAATTGGCCATATTGAAGCTTGAATGGTCAAATATTGTTAAAATTGGAACTAATTTATGCAAAAAGCTAAAATGGTCAAATATGAGATTCGTTTGGTCACGCAAATGTACACAGCTATCAGTTTTGGCCCCCAAAGACCGTGGTGCCTGGGCCTGTGTCCACTCTGTCCTATGTTATGGTAAATCTACCCATGGGCCTATGTGTACAAAATAATTTTGCAATGAGAAATAGTAAACTGAAGTGTGCAGTTTAAATGCAAAAAAAAATCCAATTTATTTGCAATATTTTCTTGATTAGTTGTATTTTGATCAGCTTGGTACATAATCATATTTGTAGCCTACTTTGAAGAGATATAAAATTCTACGATAAAAAGTGCCAGTATTTCTTAGACCAACCCAGATGTTGCATGTTGCTAATCATCTTTAATGTTATGTTAATTAATGGATATGTGTACACTAAGTGCCATCATTTTTTCAAACAAAAGCACTGAAAACCCAAAGTTGCCCATGTTAAAAGTGATATAGAGGGTCTCAATGCGCGCGAAGCGCGCAAAATTTTGGGTTTTGAAGAGGAAAACTTTTTTGGCCCCCCCTTTCCTACCACCTAAAACTTTTTGGTCCCCCCTCTTTTAAGGTCCAAAACTTTTTTGGCCCCCCCTCCCTTTTACCAGCCCCCCCACCAAAGTATTTCTGAACACTCCCTTAGTTCTTTCCATGGTTTGTCAGCCATGCTGGTTTTCCCCTAGGTTTTGTAATATGCAGGCCTATGTCAATATCATATTTTTTAAGTTCATGGAAATATTATGCAGTGGAATCATTATTTAGAATTTTCTAGTATCTGACAGACAAGATTCCTATATTGTTGCCAACCCCAGATGTACACGTCTGCCCAGCTACTTGGTGGCTATCCGCCCAATGAATGTTTCATAAAGAAATAATGACAATTTTAATGACTTGTCCTTCGCATTTAAATAATTTATACACAATATTTATACTTTTACTGGGATCACTGAAAGGACCTTTAAGTTTTTAAACTATATTTTCTTAATGTTGATCTTATTCATGATCTTTTAGAGGAGGGGTTGGTGATTGAAAAGCAGGGCTTCCCATGTAGTAAAATGTATGTGGACCCATTTTGGTGTGGAACCTCTCCTGGACCCAAAGGTTCTGTGACCTGGCTGGGCTAAATCGAACTAAGCAATCATAATTAACCACAATTACCTCATAAAATTCCATTAATTTGATTATTAAATGAAATGACCAAACTCTTAAATAAATCCAAACATCCCTTTAAAACCAAGTTTACCTGAATAACAAAAATTTTCAATTGTTACACTTGTTCCAGTTGAGTTAACTTTTTGCGTTCAAATTCAATGTCACCGATCTAAGCAAACAATCCATCCATGGCACCTATTGTAACCCTTGGCTAACTCTCCAAGCAAGCCACGCTCACGCTATGTGCCAAGATAAATCTAATATCCAATGGCACAGTTCAGTGATCGCCATCCAACCACCATAGCTCAATACTTGACCTCAAGTTGTAAAGTATGAGTTTTTGTTCCCAATAAATTCAGAGGTCCATTTACATGTATACTTGCATATTGTGGTTAATGAACCGTGTCCTTACAGATAGGGCTGTTTGAGATGTCAGGATCTAGTCAACATTGCAGTGGGTGTAACAAATTGGTACAGCCACAAATATTTATGTAGTCTTGATTAAAAATATTGATTTTTGCAAAATTTGTGATATTTTAGAAATTTTTAATATGAACTAGATTTAAAATCCAATATTTTTAAACTGCTGTTATTGTAACATGCGGAACACAGTCCACTCTTTCATGAAGTCAAACTTTTAATACGGGCATGAATTGTAAAACACAGGTAGAACTAAGTAAAAATTTTCACTTCGTAAATAATCAATAGAAATAGTTAGTGAAGATTTTTTACACTTCCCACAATGCATTGCTTCCATTTCAATTTTCTGTACTGATTTGCTGTTCAGTAGCAACATGAGGTGATAGTGACAAAAAGTACCTCAATGAACAAAGCACATCCAGATCTTGCAAAATATATTTATTTCTTGACTATCAACCCATGCTTAGCCAGTCTGTTTTCTCAATGTGAAAACAAAGGGATCTGCACAAATAGGTGTGTCATTTGCTGTAATGAGGCAATGTGTCATGTTGCAAAGGATTCTGGGAAGGGTTGGATATCTTCTCTGAGAAATAGCCTGTGTGCAATCAGCTGTAGCAATTTGAAGGGCAGCAACTTCGCGTGACTATTTTTCATTAACTTTTGTGTCGGCTGCAAAGCAATAAGGGAACCTGTATCGTTCCATACTTGGTCGCCCAGTTCACAAACTGCTACTAAACATGGCAGAAACTCAAGGTTTGAGCATTACAGAGAGAGCTAAACTTTTCTCTAAATCCGGGGAAGCAGGTACAGTAAAAGATGAACCGACTACACCCACTGCAGAAACTAAAAAGTTGAGTATTACCGAGAAAGCTAGACTTTTTTCTAACACAGGGGAAACAGATACAGATAAAGATGACTTGACAGATGCTAAAAGTTTGCACATTACCGAGAAAGGCAGACTTTTCTCCCTGATGCTGGAAAAGAAACTGAGTTGTCCAGTATGCTCTAAGCAAATCAACCCGCAGCACCAACCGCAGAAGTTTCCAGATTGTGATCACATGTGCTGTAATAATTGTTTCCGCGAGTTGAAGAAGAACAACCCTGACGGAGAAGTAAGATGTCCAAAATGTCACAATATCTATACACATTTTGGTCCTAATTACAAAGAATCCAGTAAGACTCCAAAACCTTATCTTCAGGAAGGTGACGAATCAAAGCCACAGTTTTCGTACTTACCGCCTGGAAAGAGACTCAGCAATGATGCTAATGCCTCTGATCTAGACAATACAACAGGAGAAGTGAATACAGAAAAAGGTGACTCAGCTATATCCAGTGACGATGAGACCAGTGGATTAATAACAAAAGTAACAGACAATGAATCTGATCATGCTGATGATTTGTTTCAGTCTGATGAAGATAATAACAATACAACTGCTTCAGATTCACTGACTGGAAACAGGATCAAAGTTACCCATAGTGGTGGCATGAGTAGAAACAGTGTGCAAGTGAAACGTCCACAAACCCTTCCTCTGATGTTAGACAGGCATAGATCGCAATCGGTGCCGCAAGATCATAAACCGAAGCGATCTCCCATGCATGAGAGCCCACGCGGCAGCCCTCTGATGCAAAGACCATGGGACAAGCGAGTACCAAAAGACATACCAAAGAAGCGATCTCCCATGGATGAGAGCCCACGTGGCAGTCCTCTAGTGCAAAGACCACGGGACAAGCGAGTACCAAAAGACAGACCACAATCACACGCTGACAGATCTGAGAACAAGCTGCACAAAATTCATGAGACAGACAAACGCCACAGCTCTAAATCTACCGCTGGATTTCAAAGAACACCGCTCAAAGCCGAAGACAGACACAACCTCAAGCTTGGTCCTCAAGTAATGGGCTTTCAAGGAGGGTCTAAATCAAATACAGATTTGAAAGTGGTACAGTCTCATGGAAGGGCAAAGTCTCCTGGAGTGAGTCCACAAGCAATTGGAATAGGTTTTCAAGGTGCATCTAAACCACATGCCGATTTGAAAGTACCAAACTCAAATGTATGGGCAAAGTCTCCTGTAGGAGGTCCTCGCGTATCTGCTGCAATAGGTTTTCAAGGTGCGTCTAAAACAAATGCCGATTTGAAAGTGCCACACTCAAACGCAAAGGCAAAATCTCCTGTCGGGAAACCTGGGTCTGGCGTAGATATGTCTATACATATTCCACCTGATGACAGCCCTTCATCAGCAACTGCACATTCCTACCAGGTTTCGAAGAAGACTACACCACATAAGCCTACGACACCAAAATCTGAATTGGCTCCATTACGAAATTGCACAACCCCGCTCCACTTGAACTTGGCTCACAAATTTGGTGATTTTCAATGCCTTATGAGCATCGATTCAAGCCAGAAAGATTGGATAGTTGTCAACGATCATGAGAGAGACAGTGTTATAATTTTCCAGAAACAGCGCAATGGTTCGTACAAGAAACACAAGACAGTGAGTCTTAACGCCTCAAATCCATACAAACCTATTGCCGCTGCCGTTACTCACGATGGCAACATCTTAATCGCTAGCGCAAAACTTGCATCGAAGTCTATACTTCATCCGGAAAATACATAAAGACGATCACTAGCATGGCAACGGACCGTGCAGTGTCACCCGAACTACGCAGTGTTTTAGCTCTCAGAGATGGACGCATTCTCGCAGGGGACATTGCTAAGTGTGTAGTAACAGAGCACAGCGCCTCCGGTAAACTTCTTCGGGTTATTAAACTGGGCATTAAGCCTTACCACATGACCTCTATACATGATACGCACATCGCAGCTAGTGATCCCGAACACGGCAGGCTCAGTGTCATTGAGCTCCAATCGATGCAATGTATACTTGTATTGGATATCCCAATGGTAGAGGGAATCTGTTACAACGAACAGACTGGAGGGCTACTAACGGTGAGGAATGCCTATAAGGCAAGTAGAAGTGGAGAGGCACGCGTTCAGCGAGGGACGGGCATAATTGAACAGTACTGCCCAGTTACGGGCAATGTGATAGAAGATTTAGTTGAGGGGTTGCACTACCCTGTTGATATGTGTTTTACTTCTGATGGCATGCTGGCCGTAGCTGATAAGAAAACTGTAGCTCTTTATGATGTCACATGGCATACATGAATTACTGTCAAAATATTGATTTTAAGACGATTTTAATCGAATAAGGTGATGCGATGTTTCAACAAATTAAAAAATATCAATGTTTTTCCACATTGACAACATAAAATGAAGTTGTCAAATTGTCAATGTTCTTGACATGAAAAGTGAATTAAATGGTTCTCTTCCAACACTTCATACTTCTTTGACTGTCAGATAAAGAGGAAAATTACAACCAAATGTGTGAAATCACATACATTGCTAAAGGTGACTGGTACAGGATTGGTATGATTTTACAGCTTTGAAGTAAAGATTTCAAACATGTCACATTGTCTATCTCAAAAAGTCATTTAGTTGACTTTGTGTTCATTGTTTTAGAGGGGACCACAAACATTGTCTATGTATGTTGTCAATGCTTTTACTTTAATGTCAATGGTCAATGTTTTTTGAATATCGCAAAAGCTCAGCAGTTAATTATTTCCACTACAGTTACATTTTCAACAGGTTAGATTGTTTTGGTATGTTACTAGGTGATTTGAAGTTATAGACATAGACAAGTACGAATAATCAAAATTGCATGTTTTTAAATTTTACGCAAGCTAAAAGGGAGCGCACAAAGAATGGAAATTAATCTGTCACATCAATGCCCACTCTCACAGTAACTACTTAAAGGCCCATTCTGTGATTTGCTCATCAGGAGGATCGTAAAAATCATCAAAATTAGGATTTTGGATCCTTTGTAAGTGTCACAGATGTGCTAACATAGCCTGCTTGTTGCTAAGCTAAAAGCTGCACATTAAAGACAACAATAGTCATTTTACACAAATCTCTGATTTTTGCCGTTTTTTCACTGTTTGCCAAATTTTTCATAACAAAATAATACCAAGTGACAATTTGAATGACCTGTCCTCCAATTTAGGCAATTTATAACACAAATCTCTGATTTTTCCCGTTTTTTTGTTGTTTCTTGTTTGGTAAATTTTTTCATTTCAAAAATACCAAGTGACAATTTGAATGACTTGTCCTTCACTTTTAGGCAATTTATAAACAATTTTAATTTCTTACACTTACACTGGGATCACTGAATGGGCCTTTAAATATATTATGCTTCGTTATAGATGGGCTATTCCAGTTGAAATCCATACCCCCTATCAAAGACATGACCTTAATCTTCCACACAGGGAGTGTGAATTTCAAATTGGTTTACTGAATGAGTGACTCCATTTGAAATCTACACTCCCTGTGTGATAGATTAAGGTCATGTCTTCTAAGGGGTGTGTGGATTTCAACTGGAATAGCCCTGTTATTTTCAAAGTATAATTTTAAGTTTAAATATTACGCAAACCAAAAAAGCTAAATAGGCATAGATAGATTCTTGTTTTGGTTATGATCTTTTAAAAGTATTTTTACAAAAATTAAAATTGATTGACCTTGTCTTCCAGAGAGAGGTTCAGGATAAGTTTATTGTTTCGCCTACATTATTTGCACTTTTCAAGTTACATGTAAAAGTACACATGGCATACATAATTTAGTTTGATAGTTTCAAAAAGTATACCTGTGTGTTCACTGAAATTTTTAAGGCACCGTACTGAAATGTTTCAAACTATACAAAATATTTAATACCATGTCTAACAATAATAAGTTTTTTCTTTATAAATTTTATCATGTTTATTGTGTATTTTAAGTTTAACCATGTATTAAAACCAGGAAGTTTACAACCATTTTATTTAAATATCAGATATTGTGGACTACTACCATTCTTTATTGAGCCACCCAACATTCTTGCAGCCTGGTTATAATTGCTTTGTGTAAGGTTACAAGTCTGTATTAGAAAACAGGTCATATTATTTGTGCAGTTTTTTCTTTTAATATAGGCCTAGTTATTTGAACTTAGAAAATATAATTTAATAAAAACCTTTGCTAATGGACTTATTTTGTGAGCCTAGCATTCTCTTTTCATAGCACGTTTATGTGACATGATCAAGGGGAATGAGTCGGATGTTGCTAATAAGTAATATTGTTTTTGAGATATTGGCAAAAACTGTGTTCAATTTTTTTTGTTTTATACTGTTTTCAGCCATCGGTAAATTGCTCATTACTCGGTAACCAGATGTCCGATTTTGATGGGGTTTGCATCAAAATGTAGCATTTGTAAACTGGCAGAAAATGATGTGAAAAACTGAATTGAAAATTGCCGACATATGACTCCTTCCTCTTGATGTCTATATTCATCATGATAAATGTTTATTTCCAAAATTTTGTTCTGTTTTCAGAACATCAAAACAAATTTGACGATATTTTTGATAATCGGCCAAAAATCTTTTTTTTTTACACAAACATTATACAACCGGAGGTTTCCGTTGGTATTAAAATCTATGTTTTTTTGAGAAAAGTGAGGCTATATGTATAACGAAATGCCTCTTTAACCAGGAAGTGCTACTTTAAAAACACAACAACCATTTCAATCGAAAATATGCCCAGATTTAGGCACATGTAAAACTCACAATGACTTTTAACACTTGCATGCATGGATGCATCACATGCATGTACTCCCACCACAAATTAGACAGTGGGTGAAGGTTTACATTCCTTAATCAAAAGAAAGAATTAAAGTACTAAAACATGACAATGTAAAATAAAATGCATATTATTCTCTTGAGGGATCTGTAGAAAACAGGTCATTTTATTTTATGTGACATATAAAACAAATTAGAAATACACAAACATTGTGCAATTCAGACAACTTCTGGATGGATCCAGGAATTTTCAATAGAGCGGCACCCCGCCGCCCTGCAAAAATGGGGGGGGGGGTGCACTAAATCCGCCTCTGTTAAGTGAAGTTTTAATTGGGCTATTCTAGTTGAAATTCATCCCCCTATGGCAGGCATGACCTTAATCTCCAATATAAGGGGTGTATAGATTTGGAGTCACCTGCTTAGCTACTTAGGTAACCCCATTTAAAATCTACAAACTCAGTGGGGGTAGGGCCTATTATTTCAACTGGAATAGCCCAGAAATTACAATATGCAGAAAGTGAAACTTTAGATCCTACATTTAATACTAAATGTCACTTTACAATTAAATTTTGACCTCAAATTTAAGTACCATAAATTTATTTGAGGTCAACAGCCAGCAAAGTCAAAATCAAATTGCAATTTTTTTTCCAGTGTAAAACCAGGGTTCTTGGGTAAAATTGTCTGAAGTAAAGTTCATGATAAAATTTTACTTGATTCCGATTTGATTTTGCGAGTTATGCTTTGTTAATTATGTGTATTACATCTATTTGCTCCGTAGGCCACTCTAATATAATAAAGATAAAAAGGCCAAAAATGGGCTTAAGGTAAAAGAAAGTGCAGAAATTTGGAGAGCAAAAAAGCCTGAATTCAGGTTGAAACCTGACAATTCTCATGCCTGGGCCTATGAAGCCAGGGGTTTCTGATGACACCCGTAAATATTTCAACTTTCAAGTGAAAAGCTGGGGGGGGGGAGACAAGGCTGCACATGTATTATTTACCCAATTTTAAGCAATGATCAATCAATGCTAAATGAATTCCATGGTGTGGCACTGCAATGTCAAGGTCATATTCTGAATTCTGATAAATTACTTTATTTACTTACAACTTTAGGTCAACTTGTAAAACAAGACTTTTTTATTTCTTTTCACAATTTTGAAGTTGCTTTGTAATAATTATTGTGTGTATCCCTAGGGTGGTGAATTATTATGGCTAAAAAAAAGTGGGGGAGGGGTAAGGTTGGGTTAAGAAAGTTAAGGTTTAGGACTTTAGGGTTAGGGTAAGGATTAAGTGAAAAAGTCCCTGTTTAAGATATTGGGTTTATGGACTGAGTGACCCTTCAGACTATTAACTATTAAATTTGTGAAAAAAAGTCAAGAAAATGTTTGATTAAATCAAAATTTCATTACATCAGAGTTGTCACTCAACTGGTCAGTGCTGGTTGTAGGACCAACACACTGACCAACGGGCACTTTTAGGTGGTATTGGATGCATTTTCTAGAAATTAGAAAATGCTTTGAGCATGTTTTAAACAGAATAATTGAGTAGGGTAAAGTACACTGATCAATATGCATTTTGTTTGGAGCAAATCGGACATACGGTTTCCATAATTTTATACATCAATTTATATTTTCTTTGTATCCTATTGTTTTTGTCAATAATCAATGTAGTTAATCAGCTAAAATGACTGCAAAGGCTCATGAATATGTAATTTTAGCCAATATTCTGCTAAAAATCAATGCATAAATGTTCAGGGTTAAGGCTCTGAGTGAGTCCCGGGAATTGAGGAAATTCCCTGCCCGGTACCGAAATTTAAAAAAAAAAAAAAAAAAATTAAATTTTTTTTTTCATGCATTGAATTTGAATGCATTTTGATATCATTAATAGAGTATGACATGAAAACTATGTATCAATTTTCAGATTAAAAACACAAAGCAATGTGCAAAATTCAATTTAAAAAAAAATTTTTTTTAGGTTGACCAAGATCCTAGCATTTAGGTCTAGGTCCAGAGACACTACAAAACCGAAAAAAACTTTGAAAAAAAAAATGTTTTTTTTTTTGGCAATTTGTTTTTGTTGTTGCAATTTGGTACCCGGTACCCGCTCGAAAAAAGTTCGGGTACCGGGGGCGAATTTCCGAAAATGAGAGCCTTATTCAGGGTACTTTTATTTTACATAATTTTGCCCTGAAACTTGGTCAAAGTGTTTCTAATATGTTCTAATGTATTATATAGTGAAGCCACCCTCTAATTTGCATATTTGCATAATTAATGAGCTAATTTGCATAAATGCTAATTAATTATGCAAATTAGGGGCGGCTTCACTATATAATACATTAGAACATATTAGAAACACTTTGACCAAGTTTCAGGGCAAAAGTATGCAAAATAAAAGTACCCTGAATTTATTTATGCATGGATTTTTAGCAAAATATTGGCAAAAATTAAATGAGCTTCTCCAGTCATTTTAGCTCATTAACTTTATTGATTATTGATAAAAACACTAAGATACAAAGAAAATATAAATTGATATATTTTGAAAACCGTATGTCCGATTGACTCCAAACAAAAGGCATATTGATCAGTGTACTTTGCTCTACTCAATTAATCTGTCTAAAACATGATTAGAGAACTTTTATAATGCCTCCATAACCACCTTAAGAGCTTGGATAGCGATGTTTTCACATATTTTTTGTGGGACCTGATACTAGTGAGAACACATCAGACATATCAAATGGCATTTTGAATATGTCCTTCAGATATCAAATAATTTTGTACAATGTACAATGTGTGTGTTGGGGGGGGGGGGGGTTGGAGGGGGATGGGGGTGTTAAAATCAATAAATTTCTAATTTACCTAAACAGTTGGAGACATCCAAATAGTTGGTCAACTCCACCCTGCATAACTCAATCAGGCTGTCTAGTTGTAGCATACAGGCTGTGGATAACACATCTTTCAGATCCTCTTGCCATATCTGTGTCAAATATAAATGATGATTCAAAATTAAGATGGCTGAATTAGAACTAGCAGTGTTGGCAAGCTGTGATGCCCAAATAGCGCAATCTGAACGATGCCTTCTTTTGACTGCCCTATGGGTATATTGAGTATAGAGCACTTGACTCTTGAGTCAGTGCAGTGCTACATACATGTAGGGCCTACTACATCTAGGCTGAATCAGCATTTTCACACGATAGGCGACGCCTAGCCTGAATCCTTCTGGCCTCTAATGACGGGGCCTTTTATTTACCCACAATCCTTCACGTTGCCTTACACAACCCGATGACCGTGCGTAGTTGTTGAAAGACTGAAGGATCCAGTCTAGGCGACGCCTATATTTGTGCATCAAGTTGCATTAATATTTGTTTCATACAGGCAATGAACTTGATTTCCTGATTAGCTCTACACCACAAAATGTATTTCCTCAGTCAAAGCTTCATCATGTTTACATAAGATCCAGAGCGATTTGTGTACACCCAAAATTAATGGAGACATACTTCAGTATGCACCAAAAGAAAAGGCAATACAAAATACAGTTTGCTTAAACACTGTCCAGCATCTCTCATCATGGCACCAATTTCTCAACACTTTTAATTAAGGTACAAAAGATATCAGCAGTACATCATACATGTACAAGCAAGACTTCATACCATCATGACCATGGAAGCCAGGATCTGTGATGGAAGTAAACCAGACATTGCTCTTATTTACTTCCATGGTCATACCTGTACCAATATAGTAAATACCATATCCCTGGTCATACATACCTGAGAGGTAAAGACTATAGCCTACATGCATGCATGTAGACTGGAATTGAATAGGATGAACACATCACAAACAATTATACACAAAACCAGAGCAAGTACCAGAGGCTTTCAAATCTGCACTAAATATACATTCAGGATCACTCCTCCTGAACAACCAGTGAACCAGTAAACAAGTGTGACTAGACCAGCAAAACTATTAATGTTCAGACCCCAATCTGACTTAAATACCTATGCTCCATCATCATGATCATATCAGTCAGAAGTGTTTAGCCCTGATCATGGTGGAACACAGATATTGGAACACATGGCAGAGAGTAGTTATTCTTGAGAGGGCACTCACCTCATTTGCATGGCAAAATTACCCGTCTCCTCTGCAGCCAATTTGGTTTCGCTCCATCGAAATCAAGCTGGTCACGGAGGAGACTACTTTCCTTTGTGTTTGTTCATTTGTGTATGGAGAGCCCTTCTTGGAGTCCGTTTGTACTCAGGCTACGCTCTCAGCTAGAGTCCGGCGCTGCATTGTACTAGAAACACCTTCTCTGTGAACTCGCTAGAGCAAGGAAAATAAAAACTGGTTTCATTACTATCTGTTTTTGAGCTTTTTTGCAGGTCTGCGACCATGGTGTTACCACAACTGTCTTTGCGTCATTAACATGTGCTGAGTCTAGCACAGGTCAACCAAAGTCCCGGATTTTAATAAGACAATAATGATTGACACACACACCAGGAAGTTTCTCATCCAAAAGAATGAGAAAATTTAAATTCTCACCATTTTGGCCGTTTCTCATCAAAATGTCCGTTTTCTCATCCAAAACTTCCTTTAGTGTATTAAGTTAGCTTAGGCCTATTGATCCTAAATTTGCTGGTAGGGTAAAACTCGTTTTAGGGGGTGTTTAAAAAGTTGGCCACACATGCGTATAGGCTTATCATACTTGAGTGCCCCTCCCGGTGAAATTTGAGACTCATTTGGTCACCGTCCTAAGCGTCCTTGCCCTGAGTCGCCCAGGAGTAGGCCCTACCCGGCATTATTAATTATTAGTGGTTAGCCTCCCTAAATACAGTCGCGGATCGTGCTGTCAATTATCGTTACTTGTTTCCATGGATATGACCCCATGTATAAGTAGGCCCCTAGTCTTCATAGAATTCACACAGTCTATGCCATGTCATTTACGGATACAAAGAGGATAATAATGTTGAGGTAGCACACAAAATCTTACACCGTCTTACACAATGTTCCAAGGCAAAGTTCAGTTTAATATTTACTCATCGTAAAAATACAGACGTGTTATTATGTGATGATGTTGTCTGGATGGGTGGACAGTTGTCACACTGTGGAAAAACAACAAACGGGAATCCGCATTCATTTACAAATAGCATTAAATTAGTATCACATAGTGGCCTCCGTGCAGTGGAAAACCTTAATTCTTTCATCAAAAAGAAATGAAAATGACAAAAAAACCGGATCCACCTGTACGCCTATAAAATGGGCACAGAAATTTGTCTCAAATATGAATGAATTTTAAGAAACATACGGGA
Organism: Amphiura filiformis; assembly: GCF_039555335.1. Lineage (NCBI taxonomy): Eukaryota > Metazoa > Echinodermata > Ophiuroidea > Amphilepidida > Amphiuridae > Amphiura > Amphiura filiformis. Next base: position 53,830,900 of record NC_092639.1, on the reverse strand, counting down.
TATGATGAACCAATGACCTGACGCCATGATAGTAGGATCTATTAGTCGTTTTATATACAATGTATATACCGTGTTGTCATAATACCAATATTTGACATACTATATAACGAGTAATATTTAGTATTGTAAATATGCAGTTCATATGCACAAACGAACACTGATCTTTATGATATTCAGGTTGTTGTACATCTCATATAACATGTCATATAGGAGGTCATATGTGTTGACCTTCTCCTATTGTATTTGTTCATCTGTGTATGGAGAGGATTAGCGCCATTAAAACTCCATCAGTATTTGGGCGTAGTTCAGTGAACTCACCAGATTGCTATTCCAAGTACTTTGATAAATACAGATTATATATTAATGGGTCGAGGCGATTGCATTGAAAAACTAATAAATTATTCATAACAGTTACGTAATCAATCGATAGTGCGGACACTTTTCATTTACAAACCACCAAAATTCGTAATCTTTTAGCGTTGGAAAAGAAACCACGTGAATAGAGTGTCATCCCCCTGCACATGGAACCAGGCAAAGATGCATGCAAATGTGGTTTGACCTACCCTGACACCTGTTGTGAATATCTGGCACACACCACTTTGTGCATAGGTATAGGCCTACACACAATCACAAATTGGGGGGGAGTCATTAGTCTACTATCAGTTCATTTCTTTATTGGAAATAGATCACATTTTGTTCCCATTTTCTCAATTGTTATGTCAATTCCAGGATCTGTGGTATGAGTCAAGAAAAATCTAAAACCAACATTCACATGCAACATGCAAGCAGGGGGATGACACTCTATTCACGTGGTTTCTTTTCCAACGCTAAAAGATTACGAATTTTGGTGGTTTGTAAATGAAAAGTGTCCGCACTATCGATTGATTACGTAACTGTTATGAATAATTTATTAGTTTTTCAATGCAATCGCCTCGACCCATTAATACATAATCTGTATTTATCAAAGTACTTGGAATAGCAATCTGGTGAGTTCACTGAACTACGCCCAAATACTGATGGAGTTTTAATGGCGCTAATCCTCTACATACACAGATGAACAAATACAATAGGAGAAGGTCAACACATATGACCTCCTATATGACATGTTATATGAGATGTACAACAACCTGAATATCATAAAGATCAGTGTTCGTTTGTGCATATGAACTGCATATTTACAATACTAAATATTACTCGTTATATATTATGTCAAATATTGGTATTATGACAACACGGTATATACATTGTATATAAAACGACTAATAGATCCTACTATCATGGCGCCAGGTCATTGGTTCATCATATCCCGTATGTTTCTTAAAATTCATTCATATTTGAGACAAATTTCTGTGCCCATTTTATAGGCGTACAGGTGGATCCGGTTTTTTTTGTCATTTTCATTTCTTTTTGATGAAAGAATTAAGGTTTTCCACTGCACGGAGGCCACTATGTGATACTAATATAATGCTATTTGTAAATGAATGCGGATTCCCGGTTGTTGTTTTTCCACAGTGTGACAACTGTCCACCCATCCAGACAACATCATCACATATTAAATAAAACGTCTGTATTTTTACGATGAGTAAATATTAAACTGAACTTTGCCTTGGAACATTGTGTAAGACGGTGTAAGATTTTGTGGGCGCCCAAACATTATTATCCTCTTTGTATCCGTAAATGACATGGCATAGACTGTGTGAATTCTATGAAGACTAGGGGCCTACTTATACATGGGGTCATATCCATGGACACAAGTAACGATAATTGACAACACGATACGCGACTGTACCACTAATAATTAATAATGCCGGGTAGGGCCTACTCCTGGGCGACTCGTGTGGGCAAGGACGCTTAGGACGGTGACCAAATGATTCTCAAATTTCACCGGGGAGAGGCACTCAAGTATGATAATGTAGGCCTATACGCATGTGTGGCCAACTTTTTTAAACACCCCCCTAAAACGAGTTTTACCCTACCAGCAAATTTAGGATCAATAGGCCTAAGCTAACTTAATACACTAAAGGAAGTTTTGGATGAGAAAACGGACATTTTGATGAGAAACGGCCAAAATGGTGAGAATTTAAATTTTCTCATTCTTTTGGATGAGAAACTTCCTGGTGTGTGTGTCAATCATTATTGTCTTATTAAAATCCGGGACTTTGGTTGACCTGTGCTAGACTCCAGCACATGTTAATGACGCGAAGACAGTTGTGGTGACACTATTGTCGCAGACCTGCAAAAAAGCTCAAAACAGATAGTAATGAAACCAGTTTTTATTTTCCTTGCTCTAGCGAGTTCACAGAGAAGGTGTTTCTAGTACAATGCAGCGCCAGACTCTAGCTGAGAGCGTAGCCTGAGTCCAAACGGACTCCAAGAAGGGCTCTCCATACACAAATGAACAAACACAAAGGAAAGTAGTCTCCTCCGTGACCAGCTTGATTTCGATGGAGCGAAACCAAATTGGCTGCAGAGGAGACGGGTAATTTTGCCATGCAAATGAGGTGAGTGCCCTCTCAAGAATAACTACTCTCTGATGCAAGGATCATCCCCCAAACAATGCCCAAATTCTAGAATTGCATGGAATCCAAATGTGTCCTTGAGGAGTATTAGTATGATTAGGGTAATGGATTCATACAAACTCTGAAGCTGTGTTCAGACATGGAATATTTAACTCGGGTATGGGTGTATCAAGTAAAGTGCCCAGTCGGGATAAGTTCATGATAAACAGTGTTCGAATTTAGGAAAAATAAATGGTTGTCCCACGGACAACCATAACAATTTCTGGTTGTCCGTCTAAGTTTTTGGTTGTCCGTAGGCCTACAAATGTTACTTTTGGCTAGATTTATGGTTGTCCGGTGGACAACCGAACCAGTATTTTTGGTTGTTCGGCGACTTTTTTAGTTGTCCCGGGCAACCAGACAACCAAAATTTCGAACGCTGATGATAAAGGTTGAAGTCGAGTTTGTGCCCATCTGGACAGGAGTCGGGCAGATTTACTGATTAACCTCTGAAAAAAGTTAGAGGTATAATTAAAATCCTTAACCCCACTGGAGCAGTTGAGGTAGATGTCCATGTGAAGCGCACCAGGGATGATCGCACCCGAGGTAAAGAGTTGAGGTAAACATGACCTTTTTGCCAGTTTGTCCTCACTACGATTTAACCATTGTGTTTGTTCAGTACTTGTTCTAAAAACTAGATGACGGCATAAAATGTGTTTTTTCTTTGCCGATATGAGTGAAGGTTGTACAAGTTCCAAACAGGGGGAGGGGAAGGGGCTAGGCAATACTTTGGTGGGGCTGGACAAAATGCAGGGGGGTCAAAAAAGTTATAGATCTTCAAAAGGGGGGGGGCAAAAAGTTTTAACTAATTGGCAGCATTGATGCAAAATTGTTCACACTCCACACACATTACATTATAAATTATTACAGTGAGTAGCATTCCATACCCTTACATGTACCTGGGACCCACACCCTGTTCTGTTGTGATGTGATGTTGGTAAATGACAATAGGCCGAATATAGGCCTAAGTGTCGAAAATCCATGGAACCTTTAAAATAAGCGTGGGTGGGAGGCAAAAAAGTTTTGCATGTCTATGAAGGGGGGGGTCAAAAAGTTTCAGGTTCTCTCGAGGGGATCAAAAAGTTTTGACTCTGAAAATTTCCAGCGCCCAGGCCCCCCGCCAAAGTATTTAGAGAAAATATTTGTGGTATTTTATCTCAAAAAAATTCTCAAGTTGTAAAAAATTGAACTCGAGAGTAATAATTCAGGTCTGAACATGCCTATTATTTGGTAAATTAAATAGGCACTGGTTTTTCACATCTGGTCTAGATGAGTTATGAGTGCTGCCTTGAGTATGTTTACAAAGAGCGGTGGATCAAGGGACAAGCCTCAAAATTTCCTTTTATTAGGGAGTGTTCAGAAATACTTTGGAGGGGGGAACTGGAAAATATTGTTTTCATGCTAAAATATTTTTAGCCCCCTCTTCGTGAACCAACATTTTTTTGGTAATATTTTGACCCCCCCCCCCATTACAGGTGTGTAGCGACCAATTTTTGATTGGTGGGATCACCAAAGTATGAAAGGTAGAAAACACATATTATGGACGCAAAGCGGGCATCCCCGAGAGATTGGGCGACGCAGGGGGGTGTCTGATTGGAAAATTTTTGAAAATCAAGGTCCGATTGAAGCTATTTGGTTGATCATTTTACACGATTTGTGTACACAATTTCATTCGAAAAAGTTTGAAAAATGGACAATTTTTCCCAAGAAGACAATCCCACACTAATCGTGCTAAAGGACATCATTGACAAGATCCTATACCTATCTGCTGCTCGGGGCAGCCTGACCTCGCGCCTCGGTAGCTACAAGCCTACAGGTCGGTAATCCTGTGCGAGGCATGCAAGGGGTCCCAGGTTCGAATCTTGGGGGTACCAAGTGACTTCTTTCTTCATCTTCTCTCCTTTTTTGTTTCTTCTTTCCCTTCCGATAGCAAAAAACCACGGTAGGGTTGGGGTTAATTAACATGTTTTTCCTAGATTTAGGCCTCCTTAAGGGGGTACTATACCCCTGGCCAAATTTGTGCCTATTTTTGCATTTTTCTCAAAAAGTATAGCGCATTGGTGACAAGTAAAAACTGCACTGAAAATTCAGCAACTCAAGGCAAGTAGTTATTGATTTATTGATCAAATAGTGGTTTTCCCTTACTTTTGACTGCTGAAATAAAATTTTAGCAGTAGTTGTAGTCCTTGCCCCTATAATACACATCTTACTTGTCATCAATACGCTATAATTTTTGAGAAAAATGCAAAAATAGGCACAAAATAGGTGCAGTACCCCCTTAACCCTAACCCACTACATGTAAGTCTCACTAAAGCTCACTATTAAAACCACTCTGCGTGCATGCATTCCATGTGAATTGATGACGCAATCAGCCTAAGTCATATATACCCAGGGAATTGCTGCCTGGGGCAGCCTAACCTCAGTAGCTACCGGTCGGTGATCGTGTGCGTGGCATGCAAGGGGTCCGAGTTCGAATCTAGGGGGTACCAAGTGACTTCTTTCTTCATCTTCTCTCCTTTTTCGTTTCTTCTTTCTCTTCCGATAGCAAAAAAAACACAGGTAGGGGTTAAAGCGAATAAGGGTGTCTTTTTTGACACCATCATCATCATCATCATCATCATCAGCCCATGTCATCCCACAGCTGGGTAAAAAAGCCTCTCCCAAATTCTGCCAATTTCTCCTGTCTCCTGCAATCCCTGTCCAGGCTGTTGTTCCCAGGTAGCTGACCAGCTCGTCTCTCCATCTAGCTCGAGGTCTTCCTCTTTTCCTTACTCCATACAACGGTTGCCACTCTGTTGTGAGCTGACTCCATCTTTCATCTGTTATCCTACTCAGATGTCCAGCCACCTCCATTTAATTCTTTTTACTGTTGTTAACACATCCTTTACTCTTGTTTGTTCCCTAATCCAGCTGTTCTTTTTCCGGTCTCTCCTTGTATACGCCAGCATCATCCTTTCCATACTTCGTTGTGTAGTCTGAAGTTTCCTTTCCATATCTTTGTTTAATGTCCAAGTTTCACTTCCATATGTTATGGCAGGTAAGATGCATTGATTGAAAAGTTTCCTTTTCAGACAATTTGGCATGTGTTTGTCTGTTAGTATACATGTATCTTTGTGTCTGCTGAAAGCTGCCCATCCTGCTTGCGTTTTTCTCTTTATTTCATGCGGCTGATTCCCATCTGTCCAAATCTCTTGTCCTAGGTAAGTGTATTTGGATACATGTTCCAGTGTTTCATTTCCAATTTTGATTTCCTTATTATCTGCATACATGTTGAACATGACCTTTGTTTTTGACATGTTCATTTTTAGCCCCACTTTCCTACTCTCATTGCTCAAATCAGTTAACATTTCTTCCAATTCGGCTGCATCTCCAGATATGATTACAATGTCATCTGCAAACCTTAGATGGTTTAATTTCTTTCCATTTACATTGATGCCTTTATCAGCCCAGTTCAATCTTTTGAAGATTTCTTCTAGGGTTGCTACAAACAGCTTGGGTGACATGGTATCTCCCTGACGAACTCTCCTTCTGATGAAAATTGGTTCACTGTCCTTATGAAGTGTTAGTGTAGCTGTGGCATTGGTATATATTTCCTGTATGGTCTTTATGTAGATTTTGTTTATGCCTTGGTTTTTGAGTGCTTGGATGACTGCATTTGTTTCCACCGAATCAAAAGCTTTTTCATAATCCACAAAAGCAAGGCATAAGGGCAGCTGGTATTCCCTAGACTTTTGAACAAGTTGATTCACTGCCTGTAAGTGGTCAATTGTAGAGAAATTGCTCCTGAATCCAGCTTGTTCTGCAGGTTGATTTTCGTCCAGTTGAGTGGTCAATCTGTTTGTGATCACTTTGGTAAAGAGTTTATATGTGTGTAGAGAAGGCTAATTGGCGGTAGTTTTAAGATCTTTTGTATCGCCTTTTTTGTGCAGGATAATAACATTAGCGCTCTTCCAACTTGATGGTATGGTGTTGGTTCTTAGACATTTCGTAAAGAGTTTTGCCAATGCTTGGATGACTGTGTCTCCTCCACACTTAAGCATTTCTGCCACGATATCATCTGGCCCTGGAGATTTTCCATTATTCATTTAATTCAAAGCTGCTTCCACCTCATCTGCTCTCACATCAAGGATATCTTCCTCTTCATGTTCTGGGACCAGATTTACATCAGGTACTGGGGTTTTGCTGTCATATAAGTCTTGGTAAAATTCTTCTGCTCTTTTGATTATTCTATCTCTGTCATTGATGATGGTACCATCTTCTTCCTTCATTTGAATGATTTGATTTTTCCCTATGACTAAGCTTCTTTTGGCCTTTTTTACACTGTTATCCTGTTATTTTCTATTTCTCTTCTGACGTGCTCTGTATTGAAATTGCGAATGTCAGTTTTCATCTTCTTTCTTGCTGATTTGCATAGTTCTCTATATTCTGGTGTATTGTGTTTTTCTTGCGCTGCCATGTCCCTCCTTCTGCTTAGTAGATCTTTGGTTTCTTGACTAAGCTTGTCTGTATTCCCTTTTCTTTTGGAACCAGCCACCTCATGTGCCTTTGTAGCTACTGCATCACTAATGTCTTCGTACATGTTTTCAACACTTTCTTCTACTTCCAATCCTTCAAATCTGTTTTTCAGTTCCACTTCGAAGATGTATTTCTCCTCCTGTAATTTGTTTAAATCAATTACCTTTTTCTTGGTAATGAGTTTCCTCCTTTCTTTACGGATATTGAAGGTTGCTATACATCTAACCAATCTGTGATCGCTTCCTGTCGAAAATTTGTTGAGTACTGAGATATCTAGCAAAGTTTGTTGCCTGTCACACAGAATATAGTCGATTTCATTCTTGTGAAGACCATTTGGGCTTTTCCAGGTCCACTTGCGGCTTTCTTTCTTTTTGAAGAAAGTATTTCCTATTTTTAGTTTATTTGCCTCTGCGAAATCCACTAAAAGATCCCCTCGTTCATTTCTCTTCTTGTATCCAAAGTTTCCAACTGATGTTTCTTTTTCATCATCTTTTTTCCCAACTTGAGCGTTAAAGTCTCCCAAAACAATTTTAAAGTGTGTCTTTTCCTCTTCAATGAGTTTGTATACTTCCTCATATAACTCAATCACTTCTTCCTCATCATGGTTGGTTGACACCATGTGTCCATGTTGACACCATGTGTCCGTGCTAATTCAAAGGGTAATTTTAATCCAATCACATTCTTACCCCTGCAATCGTCATAATAAGATAATACTGCCCTAATAATGTAGGCGATAATTATGAGAAAAATATCAGAGATTGACTAAAAAATATGCTAAAATAATATCTACAGTAAGCCAAAAAATTAAGGTACCAGTTATGTTCAGCTCCTGTATATCCTAAACAAAGACAGATATGTCATAATTGGAACCAGTAGCTAATAGCTGCATCTTTTAGCTCGCATTTAAGACCTCATTCGTTGAAATTGTTCAAGAAATAAAGACACAGCGATCCCAAAACCCAAGGAAGATACCAATTTAAAAGTTGCAGGTCGCTGCATTAAATGCCCTATTGATTTGTACACAAAGCATTCGTGAACAAGAGAACTAGCGCTGCGCTACCATTGATTGGCACGTTAAAACTGGCGTCCTGCTTTCAGATTTTTTTTGATTAGTACACAAAAGTGCAACTTTTGATTTCGTTTCTTCATTAGGTTTTAGATCACTGTTTCTTTAATTCTCAACCAATTTCAACAAGTAAGGTCTTAAATTAGAGATAAAGAGTACGTGTATTGGCTGCTTGTTTTAATTTTGACATATTTGTCTTTATTTAGGATATACATGGGTGAACACAACTGGTACCTTAATTTTTTGGCTTACTGTATAATAGGATGGTGTTTTTTTTCTTAAAAATTGATCATGCATCCTTATTAAGTGTTGGATTTTAATCCACTTTTAACTTTGTCCTTATTTTAAGGGTATGGTTAACAAACGATTATCCTTGTTAAGGGTCATTTTGTTAATAAGGGTGCTTTTCTGAAGTGCATTCACACACATGCTTACATGTACAACAATAAAAATAGTCCCAAACAGAAATGTTTGGTAGACTCATAACCGGTGCGATCTTACCTTTCCGATGTTGATTAAGATACTTCTTGCATCGATCCCGAGATGCGGAAAACCAATAGTCATTTTGTCCCACATAAATGAATAAATAACAAAACCCCCGATCCCCGGTGGACTCACCCAAAAGGTGACGTCACACCATATGATCGCCCCTTATCCGACTTGGGATCCCCTACCGGACCAAACTTGTAGGGGTGGCGGGTCGGGATAATCAACATCGGAAAGGTAAGATCGCACGGTTATGAGTCTACCAAACATTTCTGTTTGGGACTAGACTCAGTACACCGGTCGATCTTACCGCTTCGATGTTGATTAAGATACTTCTTGCATCAACATCTGAAAGATCGATCTAGCAAGTAACCGACGGATGGAGGTACAAGATTGGTCAGCATCTGATCAGGGATCGGGAGCGGTAACGATGGTTTTCGCGAGGTCAGAAAATATTTTCCCCAACGGTCGGGAAACAAAAAGACCACGCGATCACAGACATAAACCTCCTTACTTAATAAGTTTGGTGGTTAAGAATAGCGACACTGGTTCTTACCATGCTGAGTATTCTGTATAGTCTGAAAACCTGGTACCCGTACACCACCGTATTATGATCGCCGAACAATGTCCCGGTAAACCTCCCGCCCGTCTCTGATTACTAACGTAAACGGAAGTATCGTATAGAGAAGGGCGAAGGTGGCTTCCGGGACACCGCCTGCTAGATCTCCTCAAGGGACAACCGAACGGTATACCCAAGATGATGAGATAGCTCGTGTCGAGTGGGTCGTGGGACGCGAAACCTTCGCGATCCCCCGGACCCCACCAACACCTGGACCAGCCATTGCGACAGCGGCTGGACCGAAAGGCTCTGTAAGGGTGATGAATGCGGTCGTGAGTCCTCGCAAGGCTTGTGTTCGGAAGAAATAGTGCTGCAGCGCCTTATCGGACACCCCAGCCTATCTTTGGCTTCAGCCGAACCTTGCCCAACCCTGGGGATTGGAGAGGGACGAATGTCGGTATGCACCGCGCCGTCAGTAGTCACGAGAACAGAGCGCCGAAACAGTGTCGCTCCAGTGTTTGTGAACACGGAAGCTAACCTCGAGACCGTGTGCAACTCAGCACCGCCGTCCGAAGCCAACGCCAAACCGGAAAGCCATCTTGAGAGTTACGTATTTAAGCGCCGCTTTTGACGGAAGGTCAAAAGGGTGACCCTTAAAGTAATCTAAGACTGTGTTGGGATCCCTTAGGAGGATCACTTTCCTTTTGGTAGACACTCGTTGAACATACCGTCGAGGCGTAGACTAATAAGGTAACCATCGGCTATGATAGTCGACCGTCTCGAAACCTCGGTGAATGGAGAGGACAGCTGACTTATAGCTGGCCCCAGTGGCCCGCTGAAGTCTTGCTTGGAACTTTTCTGTCAGAAACTCCGGAACTAGCAGCACAGAGGTTTCTAGCGGGAGAGCTATTTGTCTCATTGCACCAAGCGTAGTATGGAGCCAGACTCTGGCTATACGCACGGAGGGTAGACTTCCGTCAGCCCCGGCGATGAGAAAAACAGCTTCTGATGAAAAGTATCCCTCCGCTGCGTGTTCCCTGGTAAGGGCCATGCAGCTAACTGCAGGTGCTCTAGTGATAGACTGGTACCTCCGCTCCGGGCATCCGGAGTAGATCTGGTACTGGGAGTGCCAGCGGCCTTGCCGCTAGCAGAATGACAATGCAGTCTTCCCACCCGATCTTGGCCACCACCCTCATGAGTAGTGAGATCGGAGGGACTGCAAAAGCTGTCATCCCTCCCCAGTCTATGGACAGAGCGCCCACGGTGAATGCTTGGGGTCCGCGACCCTTGAGCAGTACACCGGCAGTGGATGATTGCGATGAGATGCGAACAGATCTTTCGAGGGGTGGTACATCCCCTTGAAGATCGTCTGAGCGACCTGCGGAGCAAGGGACCATTCTGCTGGTCCCGACACCCTTCCTCGTGACAGATTGTGCGCGAGGATGCTGGTGACGCCCGCTATGTGTATCGCTCTCATCGTAATCTGCCTGAACTTGCACCACCCTATCAGGTGTCGTGCATGCAGGCTCAATCGTGGTGGCCCGGAGTCCCCTTGTCTGTTGGGGTAGGCTACCACGGTTGTGTTATCCGTCAGGACAACGGTATGTGATTCCACGATCACCTCCTCGTAAGCGAGGGAGGTTGATGTGAAACTCTGTCTCTATGGGCCCCATAGGCCCGAGACGGAGTCTCCGTGGATGTGGACCCCCCAGCCCCGTTGTGACGCTATGGTCGTCACTACGTGACATACCGGGGTGCAGGAAACCTGACACCCTGGGTCAAATTGGGCTGATGGGTCCACCACCAGAGTTCCTCTCGCGCGATCTCCGACAACGGAACCGCGAGGGATATTGGTGACGACTGGGCCTGCAAGCAGGCTAGAAGGTGTAGTTGGGTAAGCCTAACGAGAAACGGCAGTACAGTACGAGGTCTACCATACTGGCCATTAGGCCTACCACCTTCATCCATGCCACAGCGGGTTTTGCCCGAGACTCGGCCACGAGTCAGGCACACCGCACCATGTTCATCACCCGCCGGGTGAGAGCACCATGCGAACCCCTCCGTGAGGGTGATCTGGGCCCCTACAAATAGTGGTGTTCTGCGTCGGGACCACGCTGGACTTTTTTGAGCTGATCAAAAAATCCAGGGTCCCGCACCCTACGGACTATCAACCCCATGAGACCCGTAGTCTTCAGTGGAGTGCGTCCGTATATGAGCCAAACGTCCAGGTAGCAACCGATGTTGACACCCCTGTGCTTCAGGTACGCTGCCACCGCTCTGACCAAGAGTGTTAAACACCCTGGGAGAGATGGACAGGCCGGATGGCCGGTATCAAAACTGGTAATTTTGATCCTGTACCTAGAAGCGCAGATGCCTCCGATCTTGAGAGGCGATTGGCATATGCAGATAGGCGTCCGAGAGATCTAGCGATGCTGTTCCCATGCCCCTGATGGGGCAGGCTAGCACCGAGGCGAGAGTCCCCATTCTGAACCTCTTGGGCCTGAAGAACGTGTTCAACAGCCTGCGGTTCCGGATGGGGCTCCCGTCGCCGGTCTCCTTGGAGCCAATGGCTCCAAGATCACCCGTAGAACGGGGGTAGACCGGGACAATCGCCCGCTTCGTGAGAAGCTGTGTGATCCCTGTCAGTAGTGCCCGACGCTGGGGGCCGTCTGACGGCAGCACTACTGTGGACCTCTGAAATGTGCAGACGAATGTGGGGAGACTGGGTTGCCAGTCTGTAACCCCCACTCACCACTGACCATACCCAGGCGCCAAAGAGATGGTTTCCCACCTCTGGGTGAAAGCCATAAGCGGTCGTCCACTGGGAGATCCCCTGTGGAAAAACCGCTGAGCCCCCAGGAATGCTCTGCCTAGCTTCCCTTGGAAGAGCGCTTGCTCTTCTTCGGGCTTGCCAGTTGTTCCTGTGCTACCCTTGCGCCTCCCAGAAATGGGTGCTGCAGAGGTAGTGGGCTCGGGTACTGTTGGTGGTGCACGGCCTGCTGAAGTCGGAGCTCCTACCCATGGTAAGGGCAGTTTCCGACCTCTTCAGAGTGCTCCGTTGGTAGCTTCTTTGCACGGTCCTCCACCGTAGCGCAGAAGCATCCAAAGAGAAAAAGGACCCTGCCTTTCCATCGCGTTGAGCGATTGGAGTGGCAGGCCCCTCCCCGGCGCTGAGTGGACACCCTATGGGCTAGGCCCATGGAGCTCTCGTTGAGGCTAGCTGTTAGCACCGCTAATAGGCTCACCTCATGGAAGAGCTCAGATGTTGTCTGAGCGTGATACGCTTGACGACATCTGGGTCCCTCTCGGATCCCCTCAGGTAGGTCCGTGGTCCTCCGCGTTACACGCAGAGGAAGCGTGCAAGCACTTGTGGCGCCATAGCTCTACTGAGCTCGACAGCCCCACGATATCTACCCGTGAGGTTTGCCGGGAATGAGAGTGCAGGCGCCCCCTGTGAGGAAGCAGCAGCTGAGCATCCTACTGAAAGGATCCCTGGTCCTCCTCCATGGACTCCCCCTTAGGGGTGTCCGGAGGAAGATCAGTGTTGTTGCTCCTCGCTGGGCAGCGGGGAAGGAGATTGTAGTGATGTCACTACCGGACTCAGCTTCCGACTCCTTTCCTCGCCCACAGTATCCGTGATCATGCTCCGATGATGACGGTAACTGAGGACGGGCATCTGAAAGCGGGTAAGAAGGCATAACCACTGTGTGGCTCGCCGACTACCTGCCAGCAGAAGAGGGAGTACTCCCGCAAGACCCTGAGGTATCCGCCATGGCACCACTGGGTCCGCAAGATGCTCTCGCAGCCGCCGCCCTAGCGCTTAGCAGCACGGGCCTACCCTGATCAAGATCTGGGTTAGCCCCATGCCGGCTGGCCTGGTCAACAGCTGATGTTGGTACTGCGTGGCCATCGCTAGGCGACACTTGCCACGGTGCTAGGCCGTGGAAGAAACACCCTGCGGCGGGTACCACGGGCAGCCGGCAGCTGACCCTGAAAGGATCCGCCACCAGGGTAACCCCATGGTACTGTAGTACCAGCACCGCCTCCCCCCCCCTTGTTGCCACAGAGACTGTGGCGACTAAGGCGGGTGCTGCGGTACCGGTGCGGTATCAGCGTGGGTACCCGTGAGGGTTCCCAACTGTGGACCGCTGTACCCTCGCCACACCGCGCTCCCTGTTTGGGGGATCAAGCTGTGTGCTGGCGTGGTACCGCGCGCGGTACTAGCATGGGTACCCGTGAGGGTTCCCGGTTGTGTACCGCTGCATGCGTGGTTCCAGCGTAGGTGCCCGTGAGGGCTCCCGGCTGTGTACCACTGTACCCATGCCTCACCTGCGTTCCCCGCAAGGGGATCAAGCCGCGTGTATGGGTACCCGCTATACCGGCTGTCCCTTGGCTAGAGGGAGCTTGCCTAGTACCACGGGTAGCTGAGCGTGCAGATACCCCGATCAATCACCTCGCCACCTGAATAGGCAGCGCCAATCAATGGAGCTATGCCCTGTTGATTTGACAGTGATCGATCAAGAGAGGGTAATTGACCCATTGACGGTAATGGATCACCCACGCTCCGCTGGCTCTCGAGGACATAAGTGGGTTGTTGATCAGCTAGGCTGTTCAAGCTACTTACTGTACCCTCTAGAGCTTCGCCCAAGGTCACGGGGTGTGGCGGACCACTGACGGCAGCTATGGGCGGGGCATAGCGGCTACCACTCTAGTGCATCTCGTCTTTGTAGCTGCCGCCGAATGCACCTGGGTCGCTGTCCCGTGAGAGACTGCGAGCCCAACCCCTGAATAATCGCCAGCCAGTCCCTGTGGACAGCCAGCAGCTATTCTAGGGCCCAGGGTATCACTCGGCGGTCCCGCCATGGAACGCTGCCGTGTGACAACCCCAGTTGGTTCTGCTAAGACTACACCCACAGCGTTAGCTAGCGGTATCGTCTCTGTTGAACCCATGCATGCTAGGGTTCAACCCAGGCAAGCCCGGGTACCTTGCATGCTGCCCGTCGCTGGCTACTACTGTGGCTGTTTGAGCCCGTAGATATGCCTGCAACAGACGGGTGTCCTCCTGCTAAAAACCCGTGAGGATTTTCGCTAGAGGACTGGTATCCTCCTGCTACAAAACCCGCTAGGGTTTTCGCTGGTGGTTACCGCTCTGCTGCCTGCTACTTTGCTCCGACGTATAGTCAGTGCTTTCGCTGGCTGCTGAGCCTTTGGACGCGCTTAGCAGTCCCCGAAGGAACCGCTTGCTTGTCCGGGGACCGGAGCCCCTTAAGCAGACCTGCCATGACCCATAGGGGCTGTCACAGCAGAATCTACCGTGATCGACTGGTATCCTCCTGCTGCAAAACCCGCTAGGGTTTTCGCTGGTGGTTACCGCTCTGCTGCCTGCTACTTTGCTCCGACGATAGTCAGTGCTTTCGCTGGCTGCTGAGCCTTTGGACGCGCTTAGCAGTCCCGAAGGAACCGCTTGCTTGTCCGGGGACCGGAGCCCCTTAAGCAGACCTGCCATGACCCATAGGGGCTGTCACAGCAGAATCCACCGATCGACCTTACCAGTGCCCTTGGTAGATTTCTTCTTCGTCTTATGGCGATGACGGAGCCTATCCCAATCGTCAAGCTGGAACTCGGAGAGTCCTAAGCAAAAAAAGACATCTAGAAGATCGTGAGCACTCCTGTGGGTGAAACAGAGCGGTGTGGGTCCCGCTCCGTCACCAGGGAAGGGCAAGCCCGACAGGGCCGAGGCGAAGCGAGGAGAAAAGGGAGGGGGGCACTACCCCCCAACACGCCGACTCAAGCCCAGTAAGCAAACCTGAGCACGGAGGCTGGTCGCTAACGTGAGTGGTAAAGTAACGACTCGCTAACTTTATTACTAACCTGTCAGACGGGTCCCTACCAATCCCCACCGTATGAATATCTGAGTAACTCGTCTTTATTGGACGGTAATGAAGACATAACGATAGAGTAATCACCCTAACATAGCAACAATAACCTACCGTACATGAAATACAATGTGTATGTACAAACATCTATTGTAACTTACAGGCTGCAATGGTTGTTTTACGTGGGAAACAAAATGAATGGCGCCAACGAATGCCATTTTGAATTGCTCGTGTGTCCCGTGATACAAACGGAGGCACGATATGTAGCTAAGTTTTGGATCGCTTTTTGTCACTTTTTCGCCAGAAAATGCCGTCAAAACTATCCTCAGCCGAACAATACCGGTTTGGTTTTACCTAAGGTGTGAAACTACAACCGTATATCTCGCCTTGGTTGAGAAATTGATACACAGTGCTATGAACCATCGATATGCACGTCTGTGTCAGTCACAGACCAAGCACGATAAGTGACGATCATATGGTGTGACGTCACCTTTTGGGTGAGTCCACCGGGGATCGGGTTTTTTGTTATTTATTCATTTATGTGGGACAAAATGACTATTGGTTTTTTCTTATTTTGGGATCGATGTAAGGAGTATCTTAATCAACATCGGAAACGGTAAGATCGACCGGTGTACTGAGTCTAGATGTTTTATATATGAGTGCCCCTCCACAGAATTTTTCTTTACAACAAATTAAATTCATTAATACTATTAGTAATTACTATACAATACATGAATAGTTTTAACAATGAGATTGGGAAAATCTGCTTACCAGAAATGCTCCTGTATACATGAATTCAATGGCTGCAGAAAGGGCTGTATGGGTTGTATTATGCATCTCCACTTCCTTGGTGCGACTTTCCATCATTCCAAGTGTAAACATTGCACGGAAATATTCACTGTGTACGGCCAGTACCGCTCTATGCGCATGTATGCGTTTGCCTTCAATAACAAGAGTCACATCACAAAGCGAGTTCTCAACATCATCATCCTTTCTCTGTTCGTTCAGTCCTACCAAGGTCTTATACCCTAAGTCACGTTTTGTGTTGTAGGGAATTTGGAATTTTTGTTGACATGGTTCAGACGTGGTTAGTTTGAGGAAGGTGCCGTGCTGTGCCCCCTGGGCTGCGCTGGTTGGCTTGACAAGAATTAGGTGAGCCTTTTCGTGTTCCTCCATGGTGACATTAATTAACATTGGTTACAAATCTGAAAATGGTTTTATCTGAAAATTATAAAATGAAGAAAAAGTCAGACATTCCGACTGGATACTGTTTGTATTCTCTTTGTGCCTCTGGCAGTAGCTTCTATTTTTGTAGCTTTTTTGGTACAATAGGCACCCATAAATCTTTGTGTGTGACTGTGTGCATGTAGGGTAGGTGACTAGAGGGGGTAGGCCTAAGTGATGAAGGTGGGATAGGGTAAGAATAAGGTAGGGTGTGGTAGGAGTAGCATGATAAGGGTAGGGCAAAGGTGACCAGACAGAACTGGCCCCCTGGATAGTGAACCAAAAATATCAAATTCAAAGCACTGAGTGCTTATTGAACACATCAAACACATTTGAATTGTTATTGGACCTTGGCCTTGGCGGTTGGAAATGTCCCCTGGTTCCAGTTAAATCAGGTGCATTTTTTGTAAAAGTAGTCCCTGGTCCATAATACTCCTTATTTTCAGAAGCTATAAAGCATCAAGATGATTGGTCAACCTAAAAAACACATTGCCAACCTAGTGAGGTGACTGTTGAGCAATGAAAACAACACATTGCATTGGAAGCAATGCATTGTTTTTGAAGGCAACATATTGCCAAATGCTCTCTTCCTATTGGCTGATTTAACAATGCAATGCTTATCGAAAGCAACGCATTGCTGCAATCTGTAATTGGCCCAATGGCTTGCTATAGGACCGAGTTGTGAATAGGAGTGAGGTTGGATAAGGATAAGAGGTTTGGTGGGATGCAGGTAGGGGTGGGGTAGGTGGAGAGTATTAGGAGGTAATTAACGGTGGGAGGGCAAGGTAAGAATTTGGGTATAGAAAGTGACGTGATTGGGTAAGGAGTAGGGAGGGAATGGGTAGGGTAAGGGCAAGGTGTCAAGTGGGGCAAGGTTGGGGACGGGTGGAGCGAGGTTGGGATGGGTGGGGTAAGGTTGTAGAGTGTGTTGGGGTAGGGGTAGCACTACTTTCGGGCTCTGTTGCTAAATAGTATACTATCCAGAGAGGTTGCGTCACGCGCTCGATTGAACGTCTCGCGCTACGCGCTCGCTAAGTCCGTGAGGGCCACAGACTGCGGCTAGGGTAGGGGTTGGTATGGTGAGATAAGGAGTTACAATTTAAGGCAAGTGGTTTATTGCTGTTATGGGTACTGGTAAGTACCGGAGGAAAACTCAACTGTGGCCTCAATGCGTTTTTGTGTGCAATTGCGGTTTTTTTTTCAAAAAAGTTTGT
The DNA here is from genome assembly GCF_039555335.1 of Amphiura filiformis. Lineage (NCBI taxonomy): Eukaryota > Metazoa > Echinodermata > Ophiuroidea > Amphilepidida > Amphiuridae > Amphiura > Amphiura filiformis. Next base: position 53,813,402 of record NC_092639.1, on the reverse strand, counting down.
TTTGTTTTGTTTTGACAAGGGTGAAAAGTGGGAGATCAATCATAGATCACAATTGCTTGTTATCTTAGGTTTTTTTTCAAAGCTGGATAAAGTTTTATATTATATACTAATTACAGTTGCTTCTATTGAACAGGCAGGGACACATTGAATTAGCATACATTGCTAGCTGTTTAATAGAGAAACATAAGTGATTACAATGTGTAACTTAATCCAGCTTCGATAAAAAGAATTGTTAACTTTAAAAAAATTTTACTTCTCAGTATTTTTCTGGTTCCAAGACTAAGTAAAAAGTAATTTAGTTTTTTTGGCTTCCAAAATCGCTAAACTACCTCCTGTACTTAGGTACCCGTATCTATTGTATTGTAAATGCTGGTGATATTAGTAGTTTGAAGGGAAGTGTAGGGTGTGGTGTGGTGGGAGGGAAGATGTTGGGTAGGAGTGGGGTAATGGTGACATTGGGGATAGGTGAGATAACGGAATATGTTGGGTGTAGGAGTAGGGTAAAGGAGGGGTACAGTATGCAGAGACAGAAGTATGTGGTGAAAGGTATAGGTACCATGGGGTAGGATGTGATGACGGAAGTGGGTAGACGTGGGGCCAGGTATATAGTATGAGAATAGAGGTAGGGTAGAGGATGGATAAAATGGAGTAAGGGTAGGGGTGAGGTTGGGATGGGTGGGGTAAGGGTTTAGGAGTGTGTTGGGATACCGGTAAGGTACTAGAAGTATGATGGGGTAAGGGGTTGGGCAGGGCATAGATAGGGTTAGTTCCAGTAACTGTAACTCAGTAATCTGTATTTAACATTATGACATAATCTGATTACTGAGTTACAGATCGGTCTATTGATATCTTTTCCACAAATAAGAAACAAATAAGAAACATCACAAGAAATAATGATGTTGAGCAGTATTTCTCTGGTAATGGTGCGGGCTCAGACGATTTAAACCATAGCGAGGTATGGGCGACCAATCACAAGGCAGATCCATTTAAAGATGCATTACATCATGGACAATTTTAGTTAGGAACTCTCCATAGAGTCCCGTGCTAAAAATCTTAACCGCAAGGCAATGTCAGTAGTCCACTTGGGAAGCTAACAAACAGAGGGAGTAGGGTGACTGATCAGATGTGAAAATCTATCAATTGTGCACACATTAATTAAATCAGAGTTTTAAGCTTAAATACAATATCCAGAGTATGCACAATGGGCAAGTGGACTACGGGGTAGTCTACTTGTGATGTTTCTACACTGTGTAGAGAGGGTTTACAACATCTCTGAGGTAAAACTGACAAATACAAGGTATATTTCTTGATGCTTGAAGTTTGGATTTCTTAAACGTACAGTGCATCCCTATGTACCGCTGCAAGACTTCAGGTCCATAGATGTCATTATGTTTATGATAAAGACAGAAGTCTTGCTGGCAGGACTAAGATAGGGTAGGGATTTAAGTGCATGGTCAGGAGGTAAGCACTGGCATGATTGGAGGGTTGGGAAGGTAGGGTGGGGATTGTGGTAGTGGTTGACTAGATCAAAAAGTTTTACCTACATGAGACAAAAAAATCATTTACTGATGGTTAAACTAAGCAGTCACATACAAAGAATTTGGATTAAGACCACCCAGAATCAGAATCAGAATGTTTTATTACTGAACATACATTGTAGGTATGAGAGGGAAACCTCAGTAAACACATTTGCTAGTCAGCCAAAATGGCCTAAACCGGCAATACATATTTACATAGAAATTTAAAAGAACCGCTAGCTCAAGGAAACCTACATAAATATGTTGTCTATACTTCACTGGACCCAAATATATGATTTTTTTTTGTGATTAGACACTCGCACATGGAATTTTAGAGGGATTTTGATAGCAGTTCCATTAAAAAAAGCTGCTATCATCATGATGAGACTATAATATAGAAACACCCCCGACCCGAAATGCTGTTTTGGGGAATTTTGCTAGCAGAATCTTTTTGATGAAAGTCAATCTTTGACAAGATGTAACTTTGCTACGGAAAGTGCTATGACAAAAAGGTTTCCAGTTTTGGCTTTCTTTACTCACGGGCTTTAATTTTATATATAAAATGATGCAGTTTGATGGCAAATTTGAATTCACCTGGCATACCTATACATTGTACAGTGTGGTCAAAACATACAATGTTATGAATATTATATTACAAAAACAAAACTACAAGGCTAAGCGAGGGAGGCCGGCACTTTTTGCCTTTTTTAGCGAACCTTATCAAACAGTCTTTAAATCAGCTCAGTAGCTTGAAGTATAGTGAAGTTATGCTCAATTAAAGTTGTGTGCGTACAGGTTTTGTGTCTGTCGCCGCGACCAACTGGAATGTGTGCAACAAAGTCCCTATTATGTTGAATACAGTCTCAAACTTTATTTGAAATCTAATAAAATTTGGAAAGGGAGTTAAAAAAGACAACTAGTATTGTAATCATATTGACAATTATTGAATAAAAAAGTAACAACATATGATTACATAGTATGAAGTGCAGTTGTGTGTGTTTTATTTTTTTCTCAAGTCACCCCAACATTCGGGCCTATGCGGCAAAAAAAGCAAACATTTTTATAACAAGTTTAGAACAGAGATTCTTAAAATACTGGAGTTGATTAAAAGTAGTAACATAAATAATATCAATTCATTGAAGTGGGTTTTTTCTCATATTTCTCTGAAGCCCTCATGCAAAATGTTTTGTCTTTAGTTTATGAAGCTCATCTGACACTGCACTACTCAACTTATGAATTGAAAAAAAATACAAAGGAAGTGAAAAAAAATTAAAAAATATTACACAGATTCTTTACGTATCATAGAAATGACAAAAAAAAAGTAGTAACAAAAATAATATCGCTTGTATTAAAGGAGTATTTCATGATCCTAGCGTCCTCTATAATTTGTCATTTTTCATTAGATATCCACGAAAAAAACCTATTCCCAAAATTTCAGTTGATTCCGATTTTGCGTTCGCGAGTTATGCATGATTAGGCTAATGAAAGTCAATTCCCAGTTTCCCGTTACATAATTTTTCATGACTGTGTAGGTGACCATTTCATTATTCATTATTCATTATTTTATACCATTTCATTATTGCATCTGTTACAGGCATAAACCAATAACTGCCCATGTATATACATGTGATAAATCACAGTTTGTAGTTTACAGAATAGTGAAGGTGATTGTACAACTATTATCAAAAGTTTCACAATATTTTTTCGGGATGAGATCAGAGCAGATCAAAAAGTGCGGGACAGAAAATTGAGTAGGTATTCATTACTAATTCATTATTAGCCATATGGTCCCATTTTTTAAGCTCGGTACCCAAAAAAGGTGGAGCTGTTACATTTCTATCTCATCATATGTCTTTAGATGTGTGTAATTTTGTAATCCTCTATCTGACAGACTTGATTGTGGGCTTATTTTAAAGGTTAGTTAATAGGCTTCAAATATCAAAAAAAAAAAATTGGTGAATTGTTTTAATTAATTACAACAGTTCGTTAAGCATTATTAGTCAGGGGTGGAGCACGGGCAGGAGGAGGATGGGCAGGAGGAGGAGGAGGAGGAAAAGGAAGCGGATTTAGGCTGCATATTAGATTCAATAAGTTACATAATGTGGTATAATCATCAATGTAAAGCCACTCTATAAGATGACTTGAGTGCCAAATGATCAGAGCACATTTTTGGAAGATTTATTTTAATAATCAGTAATTAAAAAGTGGTAATACTAATAAGTAACAAACTTGGCCGGATTTAATAGGCTTACATACATGTGCATTTTCATAAAATGTGTCTACTCTGCAAGTAAGTCATCAACTGAAACAGTTTGTATTCAAAGCATGCAGAGTAAGTTTGTGATTGTTTTGGCATCACATACATGTAGATGGCTTTGGACTCAAGTTTACAGTTTAATTTTAACACATCAATCAATATACAGGGTGGCCAAAACAAGTGTTTTGCCATAAGTGCAACATTTGAACATGTATGTTTATTTAATTTTATGCCACCCTGTAACTTCATACCACTATATACTAGTGTGCAAGGCAAAAATATGTTGGTAAAATAACATGAATATTAATAATAACTGCATTATTAATAATAACTGCATTAGTCATTGCAGTATAATTATGGAGATTTAGAAATTTAACGTTTGAGCCACCCTGTATGTATAATTAGTATGAAACATGTGTAATTAGGTGATGCTTGTTTGGCAATGATACATAGATGTCAAATTATGTTAAATATTTAGTCAAAATTTAACTCTTTCTAGCTAATTTTAAACATCAATAACAAAAACACACAAAAAAACCCATATTTTTGACCACCCTGTATGCATGACCGAATATTGATAAACGAAATTAATTTTGGTATGTGTTGGTGGGTATTGGGCTAAGCTACATCATGAACACATTCATGTATCATGTAAGTGCTTGATGATATGTACTGTAGAGGGAAATTAGTAGACCATAACTTTCACTGACTTTTAGTTTGTTACACCCTGTATATTGTTTAGGCCACCCTGTATATTTGATGTAACATATTATTTTTACAATCCTTATACAATAACCTTTCAGAATATGTATACTTTTATATACTTCAGATGTAAACTTTCTTAGCTATATTGGTTCAACTGTAAAAGGAGCTAAATTTCTTGAAAATACACATGTAACACAATTGGATCCCAGGTTAAAAAACATGGCCATATACCATGCTCCTACTACAAAGAAAATCCCTGAAAATCAACAGAAAGAGATTTATGATGTATTTAAAAACACAATTATTTATTTGTATATTAAAAAGTTTGTTAGAAATCAACATTTATGCAAAATAATGAAATATTTGGCCAGCAATTTGTTTTGAGCGGAGTAGGGTAACGGGAAACTTTGAATCGACTTTCATTATCCTTATGTGTATAACACTGCTCCATAGACAATGCGTTGTAATTTCGTTCTGGTTCACCAGAACGAAATTCAAATTTCACGATATCTTTGCTAAACGAATTAATCTGCAAGAAATATTTTGTACATAAACATTATGTAGCCAGAGGTTTCCAGTGATATAAAAATCTCAACTTTTTTTGAGAAAAGTGGGGGATGAGGCTATCACGAAATGCCCTTTTAATTTAAAAATAAACAAAGTTAAAATCAGAGAAGATGTAATAAAGAGGAGGGTCAACAGAATTATATCCTTGAGATAATCCCGTAGGTAATCCTGTCGCATCTATTCATAGACCTTTATTCTCAAGTAGTTAAACATCCACTTGAAATATCCTACATGTATGATGTTATGTGTGTGACCGCCCATGGTTGACCGATTTTCACTTCAGAATTGGAAATATATCCAATATTTCTTTAGAGAATTTGTTGAAAAGTATGAAACGCGCATTTTAAGGACCTGCTTGGATGGAATACCGTGTGGATAATACAAGAAAGAAATCGAGTGCTGAAAATTTCCCCCCAAATCCGCCCTTTTTTGTAAATATATAAATTTCTAAAGAAGAAATTTTTAGGATTTTTTAGAGAGGTGATGATTGTTGATCATTTCTATTTAAATATTATTTTATGCATTTTCCTGTCATTTCCTGCTAATCCAATAAAGATATTCTGATAATTGAAAACACTCTCTATCATAAACATTGGCTGAAAGTGGCAACAAGCAGCAAAAATTATAATTTGCCATGGAACTTCAGTCATATTTTATCTGAAATCTGACAAGATGACAGATCTGCATGCATGGTCATGATGGTGTGCATGGCATGACATGCACACACTGACCTATCCCTAGTAAAAGCAGTTAGCTGCAACTTGTGTATCACACCCATCCCGGGCTCAAACCCCATTGTGGTATTCTATTGTAAAGCAGCTAAATAGGGTGATTCATCATTTACTTTGAATGAGCGGTCTCACACATATTTTGTTTGAGGATAGCTTGATTTGATTTGATTTGTTCGGGTTTTGACAACCCTGGATAACCCAAGAAAGCCTCTATTGAAGCTTATTTCCATTGGGGTCCATTTGAACACCGGGACGGGTTGGGAACAGTCAGGGGTTAACACCCTACTCTTTTCGAAACTGGCTGCGAGATACATGTACAGGTATGGCTCTCTGTACACGGGACCGACGGCTTAACGTCCCCTCCGAAGGACGGAGTACTTTCATGATTCATTTACCCAATTCTAAATGAACCATGGGGAGAGCGGAAGTCTGAATTTAATCTACAGAAGTTGCCAATTAATTTCAGACTGTTTTTTCCAAGTCAATATCCCAGCAAATCGCTACCGCCGGGAATCGAACCCGGGACCTCATGCACTAAAGGCAAGTACCCTAACCATTGCGCCACGCTCTCCCTCGCCACGATCAACCTCCTCTTTTAGTTTATTACATCTTCTCTGGTTAAAATAGACCATGATGCTGCATGCTCAGCCTCATGATGATGCTGTTGATCACGAACCTTTTTAAATTTACTTACAGTTACACAAGTTATAGCAAAGCTGATTTGCATGTTAAAAGAAATATGCAACGCTTCATAACTGTGCTAAATCTGGCATCATTCTTGCATCCACTTTCCCACTGCAACTTCGTCATGCGTGGCTTCAAGTCCCATGCATGGTAATCAATCAATCATCAGCTGTGATTTGTTGACGTTCATCCATGGTCATGCCTAATTTGTTCAATGCATTTTGAATATACTACAGAATTATGGAAAACGAAATACAGTGCTACTTCTTTGCAGCTGTATTACCTATTAGAAACTTATCAAATTAATTGATATTTATATCACCTTCTGTAAATTTAGTATAATTTAGAGAAATATTATACAAACTAATTATAGAAGTACTGCAGTCTAAATGACCCAGGTGCCAAAGGTCACCACGGGGTCACAAAACCGGGCACCAAAATTACAGCAAATTATCCGGTTCCTGTTGACTTTTAAAGAACTGTCATATCATGACACACGTACATTTGTCATTTACTGTATGTCTGAGTAGGTAACTAAGAAATAGATCTTTCCAGATCCTGTAAAGTTTTCATTTTTCTTGTATTCGTGAAGTTAAAAATCAGGGACGAAAATGGGTCGAAAAGTGACTGTGGCTGTGTGTTCAATCAATCAATGGGCAATGGATTTTGATGGAAACTGCAAGAGGATCCTGAAAAGTAAGTATTTGTGCAAGTTTTATTGTAAGTCTATATTTTCTTTTGTTTTGTCATTGGGGCACACCGTCATCATCCCTATATCTTTGTGTTAAAAATTGCCGTGATAGTACGATGAATCCTCACGTTTTTCAACAACTACGCATGGTGATTTTATTCGAGATAGGCCGTGCAACTCAGGCTAAGCTAGGCACCGGAGTTTCGCGCGATCGCGCAAAAAGTGCAAAAAATCACGATTTTGGGGGTCCATCGCGATTTTGGTGGTCCATCGTGAATTTTGAGAATTTTGCCAAACACACTACTTTTCAATGTAAATTCACCAATAATAACCTTTTTCAGGGTTCGTAGCGGTCATTAAATTCCTTAAAAGTCAGTGAATTTGAAGCAAGGTCATTAAAGTCATTAAAAGTCATTAAATTTTGTAGAAAAGTAAAAAAGTCATTAAAAGTCTTTGAAATATATTTGTATTAAGGAAAAAATAAAAAATACGATGTATTTTAATAATTATTTAATTTAATTTATGATTACATACCTGCCAACCGTTCCGCTTTTGGCGGAACTGTTACACTTTTTAAACCTCAAAGTCGGTAAAAAGCGGAACGTTCCGCTTTTCCCGAGAAAAAAGAAATATTAATGATGATTCTTTCTAGACACATATATTTCCAATTTTAAAATGAAAATTCCTTAGAACCCTGACTGGATGACTAGGCTAGATAATGGTACTCATTTAACATGCATGTGGTCACCTTTTCATGCCCAAAAGACTCCCAAAATTGATGCATTTTGGTCGATTATCGGACCTGCATGTTATCAGGTTTTGCGTTCAAAAACTCATCTCTTTTTCCTCAATGAATATTACCTTAGTAAGAAGTATGTAATGTGTATTAATGAACGATGACGTTTGAGATGATGCTGGACTGATGTATTGTAGGCCTATATGTATACTCTAATATCAAGTCATGTTTAAGTCTAAATTAAATTGAAGCAAACTTGGGTCAAAGGTTTGATATGAACCTTTTAGCTGTATCCTTTGGCTTTGTGTGGCCGTCAGTCGGGGTGGACTTGGGGTGGGGGTGGGGAGGTTGGGTGGGGGTGGGTAAGTGTGTGTATGTAGGCCTATTTCCCTTGGGATAGGCCTACTATTTTAGTCCCAATTTGTAGTGACATCACTCTGTATGTTTAACATACGGAATTTTACAAATTACTTTTATCATACAATGTATTCTTCATGCACATTAGTACCCCCCATGTGGGCCCCCTCCCACATACCCGAAGGTGGGGGGGTGTCAAAATTTGATGAATCATTGTTTTTATATTGCGCATTATATATATCAATTTCAGTCATGTAGGCCATGTTATTAGGCAAAAAAAAAACTTTGAAGAATGTCTCTCATGTACAAAAGTATAGGAAACTGAAAACTTTAAAACATGTTTTCTGGAAGAAGGAAGCACTTTTTATTAAAAGTGTAAAACAAGCCAGGAGCTTTGAAATACACATAAGTACCCCCTCCCCATGTGGACCCCCTCCCACATACCTGAAGGAGGGGGTGGGGGCAAAAATTTAATGAATCATCGTTTTTATATTTCCGCATTATATATATCAATTTCGGTCATGTAGGCCATGTTATACAGGCAAAAAAAAACTTTGAAGAATGTCTCTCATGTACAATAGTATAGGAAACTGAAAATTTAAACCCCTTTTTAAGGATGAAGGAAGCATTTTTTCAAAAAAGTCTAAAACAGGTCAAAAATGGTGTCAAAACCCTCTGGCTTCGGGGGGGGGGGCTTCATCCACTCGACCCCCACCGGGGCTTTGCCCCTGAACCCCCGCTGTTATATGCTCGGTCGCACAAGTGCTCCCGCGCAATATGTGTTCCACTTTTGGGGTTTCTGGGGTTGGCAGGTATGTGATTATTATGTATTACTTTATACTTTCCCGTTAGATAAATTAGAACAGTAGATTAGTTGAGTAACCCTTCCGAATTCAGCAGCTGAACCTGCAGGCTGTAGTATCAATGTATATTTGTATAGGTTAAAACTAACTGGTACTTATATTAAGAGGTACAAACATAACTGGTACTTATATTAAGATGTACAAACAATATAGTACAGGAGCAGCAACCTCAAAAAAATGACTTCGTTCATCCCCCACTACATACAAGGTTTGACACCATAGGTAGTTAGTATGGACCCTCTAGATCACTGCTAGGTAGGTAGTGGACTCAAATTGTGGTATCACTTTTTTTTTACAGGTCATTTTATGTATGGACGTATAATCGCATAAAATCACAAAAAATAGGACAAAATTAAGGGGTAGGGGAGATATAAACTCCAAGAACTCAACTTTTACTTGTGATTTTGAATTCATTTTGGTATCAATATGTAGCTAAATGATTTTCCTAACTTTCTAGTATTATTTTTAAACAAAAACAGGTTTCATTTGAGCATATTTGGAAGTATAAAGTCCATAAATGAGTGGTAATCTGATTTTTTAAAACCATATGTGTAAAATTTGACATTGGCCTCAAATCTCACAACTATACCACTTTATATTTTCAAAATTGATTCAGTTTCCATTTTTAATTTTTTAATTTAAATTTTAATGTTTTATTTTGTTTTTAATGTTAAGCATATCAAGGGAAACATTATTGTAACAGTTCCAATCATTATAATATGTATGAGTTCGTTGGGGTGTCTGTGGGACGAGGTGTGTGGGGGGTGCTGGGGGTGTACATAGGGTATGTGTGGGGTGAGGGGATGAATGTGTGTGTACATGTCTTAATATGTCACTTCACTGCACCAACTTCCATTTACAAAATCCGTTAAGTTTCCATTGATGTGAATATTTATGTGTAGGACGTGAGTAACCACTGGGAAAAAGACAAAAATGTTTTAAAAACCAAAAACCCAACAAAAACTGATGTTGATTTCCCTCGTATATCAGCATAACATAGAAAAATATTAAGGGTAGGGGAAAATAAATCATCAGAACTCAATATTTTACTCATGATATTGACTTCATCTTGGTATTAATTCTATTCAATTCAATTCAATATGTATATCTAATTGATTGTTCTAACTTTTTTGTATTATTTTAAAGCAAAGCGACCATTAGTTGTCAGGTAGATACACAGAAACTGTGAGAAAAGGGTATGTTTTCTGTGTCTAACAGCGTAAATATGACAATATTAAGGGGTAGGGGAAATATAAACTGCCATAACTCAACTTTTACTCTTGAAAATGAACTCATCTTGGTATCAAAATGTATCTAAGTGATTGTTCTAACTTTCTAGTATCATTTTAAAGCAAAGCAACCATTAGTTGTCAGACAGATATACAGAAACAGTGAGGAAAAGGTAACTTTTCTATGTCTAACAGCGTGAAGATGACAATATTACGGGGTAGGGGAAATGTAAACTGTCATAACTCAACTTTTACTCATGAAATTGAATTCATCTTGGTATCAAAATATATCCAAGTTATTGGTCTAGCTTTCTAGTATAACTTTTAAGCAAAGCAACCATTATTTGTCAGGCAGATATACAGAAACTGTGAGGAAAAGGTAAATTTTCTATGTCTAACAGCGTAAAATGACAATATGGTAGGGTAGGGGAAATATGTAACTGCCATAACGCAACTTTTACTCATGAAAATGAATTCATCTTGGTATCAAAATGTATCTAAGTGATTGTTCTAACTTTCTTGTATTATTTTAAAGCAAAGCAACAATTATTTGTCAAGTAGATACACAGTATTTGTGAGGAAAAGGTAACTATTCTATGTCTAACAGCATAAATAAATATGACAATATTAAGGGGTAGGGGAAATGTAAACTGCCACAACTCAACTTTTACTCATGAAAATGAATTCATCTTGGTATCAAAATGTATTTAAGGGATGGGGTAATTTATTTTTAAATTGAGGAGAAATGGGAGGATTTTGACATGTTTGCTGTGATTGTTTGCCTAGCAATATTGATCACAAGTACACAATTGATGGTGCATATCAAGGACCAAACTCTATAGACCACTTGACATCACTGTTTATCAACAAAGGCGAGGGACTCGTCTATCGATATGCTCGAACGAGCCGCTACACTGTTCAATGGCTTTCCTGTACTATATGAAATGTGGCGGGCGATTTAAATGCACATGCCCTTAGCAGACTACGCTGCGCACGCACACTGCAGGGCAAAGAACAATGGAAATAGCCATAATGCGCGCGCATACTGCCGGGCAATGACGTCACATGCCAAGTGGTCTATAGTTTTATATTTGAGCATGATCACTTCTGTAAGGTCATGGGAAATTATGTAAATCGGCTTTTATATTTGATGTTGCATATCGGCTCACACACTTTTTTTTTTGTACCCAGTATTTCACAAAGTCCCTGTACTCTGATGACCCTATGACTTTTTGCTGGTATGTTGAACACTTTAAACAAATAATTATAGTACTTACCTCCTACTTTAGGAACGTGCATATGCCTTAATGTATGTCGACCATGTCAACAACCCAGTGTAGTTTTACATGGTTGGAAAAGTCTATTTCCTTTCGCTATTTTGCCAATCAAAATTCATAAATTGTCCAACTTTTTTGACAAAAAAGAGTTCTGCAACCATTCCGGCAGCAAGGAAACACAAATTTATGTGTATTCAGTGCGTCCTTTTCGTTTAAATAGTTCAGTTTATTGTCAAGTTGTGCTTCTATACACCATATTTACGGAATTGATGATACGAGCTGATACAGAATTTTTGAACCCAAATTCCTTGAAATATACATTACCTTTTCAACTTCTCGCCACAAAATTGGATTCATAAGAAGGTCAAATACAAGCCTTCCACTATGGCTGCTATCATCATCTCGATTGGTATCTTGTGTTAGTATTATTCCATATTTTGCTGGTAGAAGTTCAATGAAACACTCCATAATTCACAACTCCTGTCACTTGTGTTATAAACTTGATGTGTTTACTATATTGTCGCCCGGGTCCGAGACTAATCGCAGGGACCAGTCTATTAGCGATTCTATACACTTTTCAATAGCCTTATTGTGATGTGCGGGAGGTTTAAAAGCCGAGCCATGAACAAAATATAATGCGAGCACCCGGGGGGCATCAACTTTAGAAGTGACGGTATGTGTCTGTCAATATATGCCCCTCTTTTGAAGTCGACTATACCCGATGACCATGCACCTTCAGTTTTCAAAATATTATACCCAATGACCCCTTTTTCATTTTGATTGTACATAATGACCCCATTTTTTTTAAATAAAAAAACCCCCAACGTTTTGTACTGATATGCCCCTACTTCGCGACGCTTGTATGCACATACCCATCAATTCTAAAGTTGAGTGCCCAGGCGGATCATACTGCGGGCCAATGAACAATGAGATAGCGGCTTTTCTGATATCGATTTGAGGAACTGTTGAAGTATAAATATGCCAACGAGTAGGAGGAGCACAAAACAACAGCTAAAAATCATATTCCAGCAGCATGTAATTTTTTTTGAGTTTCTTAATGACGAGTTATTATATGGTAGAATAGGAGTTAGAGCAGAGTGAGGTATTTGGGATATGGGAATATGTTTGAAGTCGACATGGTCGATGGCGTGTGGATTTGTGGATGTGGGTGCTACGCGGTTTGTGGGGTGTGGGGGTGTGTGTGTATTAAGGGTTGCGGGGTGAGGAGTTAGAAGTGAGAGGTAGGATTCAGAGAGTCATGGGTTAAGGTTTGGGGTTATAGGGCTAGGTTTAGGATTAAAGCTTAGGTTATAAGTTAGTGAAGTTTAGGGTATAGAACAAAATTACTGGGTTTTGGACTAATGACCTCAAGAATATCGGCGTGTAACCCATAACTTACTGACACTGTCTTGAATATTAATTAAGTTTTATCCTAATTGTGAACAAAAAGGAAGACCTTCATATATTCGACGTTAAAACCCCTGAACTAAGCTTCGTAGAACTATGACAATTGTCTTTTTAAAATTCTTAGCGATGAGAGGAACAATTTGAGATTACAACATTACAACATGATAGGATCATTTTTAGTATTGGCCCCATTATGACCTTCAACCCCTCGTGGGAAACTTAATTGCTTTTAAAATAATGCCAGAAAATGAGAACAATCTAATAGCTACATATTGATACCAAAATGGAATTCATTTTTGTCAGTGAAACCTGTGTTTTTGTGATTTGTATGTTCCCTTACCCCTTAATATTGTCATATTTTACGCTGTTAGACATTGAATATTAAAATTTTCATACATTTTATGTCTATCTACCAGACAACTAATGACTTAATTGCTTTTAAAATAATACTAGAAAGTTAGAACTTTCAAATAGCTACATATTGATACCTAAATGAATTCATTTTCATCAGTAAAACTTGAGTTTTGGTGATTTGTATGTCCCCTACCCCTTAATATTGTCATATTTTACGCTGTTAGACATGGAATATCAACATTTTTTCTCATATTGTATGTTTAACTACCTGAGAACTAATGGTTTAATTGCTTTCAAAATAATGCCTGAAAATGAGAACAATCAAATAGCTACATATTGAAACCAAAATGGAATTCATTTTTGTCAGTGAAACCTGTGTTTTGGTGATTTGTATGTCCCTTACCCCTTAATATTGTCATATTTTACGCTGTTAGACATTGAATATTAACATTTTCATACATTTTATGTCTATCTACCGGGCAACTAATGGCTTAATTGCTTTTAAAATAATACTAGGAACTATCAAATAGCTACATATTGATACCAAAATGAATTCATTTTGATCAGTAAAATTTGAGTTTTGGTGATTTGTATGTCCCCTACCCCTTAATATTGTCATATTTTACGCTGTTAGACATGGAATATCAACATTTTTCTCATATTGTATGTTTAACTACCTGACAACTAATGGTTTAATTACTTTTAAAATAATGCCAGAAAATGAGAACAATCAAATAGCTACATATTGATACCAAAATGCAAAATGGAATTCATTTTCATCCGTAAAACTTGTTTTTGGTGATTTGTATGTCCCCTACCCCTTAATATTGTCATATTTTACGCTGTTAGACATGGAATATTAACATGTTCATATATTTTATGTCTATCTACCTCACAACTAATGGTTTAATTGCTTTTAAATAATACTAGAAAGTTAGAACTATCAATTAATTACATATTGTTACCAAAATGAATTCATTTTCATCAGTAAAACTTGAGTTTTGGTGATTTGAATGTCCCCTACACCTTAATATTGTCATATTTTACGGTACTACACATGAAAAATTGAAATTTTTTAGCATTTTATGTCTTTACAGCTAACAATTAATGGTTATTTTGCTTTAAAAGATTACAACAACCAAATAACTATATATTAATGCCAAAATGAATGAATTATAATGAATAAATGTCGAAGTTACGTTGGTTTGTACGCCCCCTAACCTTTAATATTGTCAAATTTTACGCTGTTACACATTGGAAAATTAACATTTTTATCATATTTTATGTATATCTTATGGTTTTTCTGTTAAAAATAATACTGGAAAGTTAGAGCAATCAATTAGCTACATGTTGATACCAAAATTAATTCATTATTATGAGTAAAGGTTGAGTTATGGTGGTTTTTATTTCCCCTACCCTTAATAATGCCATATTTGACATGGTTATATATAGAAAAGTAACATTTTCTCACATTTTATGGCTATCTACCTGACAATTAATGTTTGCTTTGCTTTAAAATAATACTAACACGTTTGAACAATCAATTAGCTACATATTAATTCCAAAATGAATTCATTATCATGAGTTGAAGTTGAGTTATGATGGTTTATATTTCCCTACCCCTTAATATTGTTACACACGCTGCTACATGTGGAAAAGTAACTATTTTTTTACATTTTCAGTCTATTTTCCTGACAAACAGCGGTTGATCTCACCCACACATGTAAATATTCAATATAATACATGAATGGCAACTTACCAAACAAATTTTGTTAATATAACTTATATAGTTCAGCCGAGTGACATATTAAGACATGTAAAACACCCCAACCCTGAACCCTATACACACCCGCACCCACCCCCACATACCCACACACACCTACCCTAAACCCACACGACACAAACCAACATGCAAGCAAACATGCACATACATAAATATTTGAACCAGAACATCAAAGTTTGCCTAGATATGCTTGATATTAAAAACAAAATTAAAAAATGGAAACTTAATTAATTTTGAAAATAGAAATTGGCACAATAGTAAAATTTGAAGCCAATGTCACAAAAACATCCACCCTACGCATTGTTGTGAAAAATCTGATTTTTCACTAGTGTATGGACTGGCCACTTCAAATCATGATCAAATGAAACCTAGGTTTGCTTTCAAATAATACTAGGCAGTTAGAACAATCAATTAGCTACATATTCATACCAAAATAAATTCATTTAATGAGTAAAAGTTGAGTTCTTGGAGTTTATATTTCCCCTACCCCTTAATTTTGTCATATTTTTGGTGATTTTATGCGATTATACGTCCATACATAAAATTACATGTAAAAAAAAAGTGATACCACAATTTGAGTCCACTACCTACCTAGCAGTTATCTAGAGGGTCCATACTAACTACCTATGGTGTCAAACCTTGTATGTAGTGGGGGATGAACCAAGTCCTTATTTAGGCCCCCTGTGGGATCTTGCTCCTGGACTAATACTGTTCAACACATCCGAGGTATGAGATTTAATAAAAAGTCATTGAAAAGTGTATTTGAAAGTCATTAAAAGTCATTGATTTCACTGTGGTCTTGACACTATGAACCCTGCTTTTTACAACATAACACTAACAGGCTTCCCGTTAGTGTGCGTCATTGCGTCCAGATAATAAAAGCCCCAAAATTTTGACCCACCTGCTGAGAATTGAAGTAAATTCTGCAATATTTGTAAATGCAACGTCAGGAAATCGTGGACTTTTTGCATGCTTTCCGAACGATCGCTGGCCTGATGGTGGGGAAGTCCCGATTGATTTGTTTATAACCAAGCACGTGCGGTTAATGTGTAATTTAATTATTTATCACAACCTGACAATATTCAATTTTTAATATTTTAAGTTTATTTTCTCATAAATAATCTAGGTTTCCTTTAGTATTATTGTTACGATGAATAAAAGAAATTTTAAAGACAAAATCCAAATGATAACTCCTTTTTCATATTATTTGTGGTAGCTAGTGTTTTAGTTTTTGTATCATCAACTACACGTTAATTTAAAAAAAGAAAGCGGAAGTGAAAATCTGAACTAAAATTGCTCAAGATTGACAGACTTTGCTCATGTTTTTGCACCTGTTTTTGACCACGTTTGGACCAAAACTGACACAGAAATGAGAAAAATTATCATAGCGAACGGAGATGGAATATCCCGGCGAAAATGCACTTTTTTTTTTTTAACAATCAACATTTGATGAGGTGTAGACCCGGAAGTACGTGTGTATCGTCATAATCGTGAATTTAAATACTGGAAAACGCATTTTCGCGCTTTTTGACTTGAATTTTCGCTCCGGTTAGGCTAAGCATACAATTTGAGATTTTGAGCGCCTGCCACACTGTTTCTATTCTATGTTTTACGATTTTCGCATGATCAATATATGGCTGGCCGTAACCGCCTAACGTGGAGCTGCTACTGGCGTAGCTTAGTTTTTCGCAGCATGGAGCTAAATTGACCAATCATGTTAGATCTTTTCATTACGCGGAGCCAGTGGATGCATCCTCGTCCAGAGAGAGAAAACTCTTGCCAAAATTAATGTTTACTATGGGGATTTTAAATGAATCGATTGTAAATAAACCACGACCAGTTGTACAGGATCAATACCATTGTTTGATTAGTGTATAGTCAATGTTACCTTGCATGCATGTGTAATGTGTGTGGCGTGTTTGTTTGTTTGTTTGTCTACTGTGTCAGGCCAGGATCACTGACACCCACGGTACTGATACTATCACGGTGATCATATTGTTGAATGTTGTTGACTTAAAAATAATCATGATGCAGTCATGTCTACAGTAGAACTCACCACGACCTTTGAAGGACTTAAACCATAATTTAAAAGCTATTAAACCAAGATAACACTCAATGAAAACGGCTCAACTATGTTACATCAGATCTTCTCTGGTTTAAATACACACTGCACTTGTGTCTGTTTTACCTGTGCAATGAGCAATGAGCTGGTATTATAGTTTCAGTTGGGTGAACGATTATAAAGCTTAACGCAAAGGTAACAATACTGTGGGCTTTTGTTTACTATTTAAATGAGACAATAGTCTGCTTATTGTTAACCAGCGTTCTTGAAAATGAGAAGCTTAATGACTTAACACGGTTTAGAAATAATTTCTTCATATTTTTTGGTACAAAAGTACCAATATTTCCAAACACCTAAATTAGCTAAAAATTTAGGACATGTTACAAAACTATATTTTCTAGAATTTCAGAGAATACTTTAAATATTGGCAGGTTATTTTTTACACAGTAGTGACGTCAACTAGGCAATGGCCTATACTTCTAACATACACTATTTGTAGATGTCACGCGTCAATGGTGAGCGCACTGAGTATTGTGTATAGGAAAACGGACAGTAACTACAGTATGTATGGCCTACTACTAGTATATAAAGTAAATCCGAACTGGTTTGCAGTTTGCTGAAGGTCGAATTCGCATGAGGGACACCGCTAAGTTATACAAATTAGCTCCGGCGATACACTGCAGATCGCAGAACTGTGTGCATAGTTTACCACCACTCTGCCTAGCTATATAGTTATGTACAATACTGTATGAGTTTCTTATGAGTGCATGTCCATCTTAATAATAAGTCAGTTCGTACTTTTCATAAGCTACTTTTTGAATCATAACTTTCGTGACCGAGGATATCTTGCAACCACGTGACGCTTCGTCTGGCAAATTCTTAATGAATAAATTCGCTTCACGTAATGAGTAAGTCGTACTTAATTAGTCAGTTTTACCTCCGAGTAATGAAAAACTCTAACATGATCATGATTGGTCAATTTGGCTCCACGGAGCAAAAAGTCAGCTACGCAGTAGCAGCTCCACGTTATGGCGGTTGCGCCTACCATATCAGTATCCCATATGATATTTCTATTGCAAGAAAATTTTATTTGTTGTCAGGTTTTATCTTAAATACACTAACTGGAAATTAAATACACTACATGTAATTAGTGAGGACCGGTATTTTGCTGTGGATATGTTTAACTGCGATTTGCGGGTAAAAAATTTGAAATCCTGAGTAAAAATTTTGATCATATTCAACTCTTTGAGAAAAAATTTATATAAAAGAATGCATGTAAAATCCAGCTGCAATACAATGTACATTATTGACACACTATCACTCTCTTTATCTACGGCAATAATAGAATATCGATTTCAATCGAATTGAATACGATGCTCAGTTTTGAGTTTGTAGTTGACTACTAAGCGACCTAAGCGATCGATTGCTAGCCAATCAGATAGAACTCCTTTTCTTATGCTCGTGAAATACCAGTCGCCGTCGCTTCGCTCACCAACGGAGTATTAAATTTATATTTATTGAATAGGAAGTCGACACTGTGTGGGGCCTACTGTTAAAAATTATTTATAAATAATAAACTTTTAAATCTAATCTGAAAACCTATTTGTTTCCAAGACTAGTTTTTTATTTTCAATTTCAATTAATAAAGTTTAAGTTGTACATTTTACTGTAGCCTAAGATGTAGTGTGTGTAAGTTGTACTTTTAAGGTCATTGTAAAGCGCTTTGTTCATACTTATGCTAAGGCGCTATATAAATTCCGTTTATTGTATTGTATTGTATTGTAATAAAATATTATCAGATTTTACAGTTAAAAGTTACCGTAACTCATTTACTTTCACTTTCAGTTTCACCATCATAGGTATGCCAGGCAAACCTTAATTAACACATTTGCTAGTCAACCAAATTCACCTAGAACACAATATTTTACATAGAAATTTAAAAGAACAGGCTGGTAGAGGAAACCTACATAAATATGTTTTCTATACTTCACTTAACCCAAATATATGATTTTTTATGGTGATAAGACAATCGCACATGTAATTTTAGAGGGATTTTGATAGCAGTTCCATTAAAAAAAGCTGCTATCATCATGAGACTAAGATCTAGAAACACTACCGAAATGCTGTTTTGGGGAATTTTGCTAGCAGAATCTTTTTGATGAAAGTCAATCTTTGACAAGATGTAACTTTGCTACGGAAAGTGCTACATTTTTTTTGTATAGATGACAAAAAGGTTTTCAGTTTTGGCTTTCTTTACTCAAGGGCTTTAATTTATAAAATGATGCAGTTTGATGGCAAATTTGAATTCACCTGGCATACCTACATCATGTCATGACTTTGCAGAAAAATCTTGACAATGTTTTATTTTAGATCACACAAAATAATAGCTGGTTAAAATTACTATAAAAAAGTTCCTTGATGCCTTTATCATAAATGCAATTTAGGCCTACAGCTTAAAATGTGTGTGTAAAAAAATTTAAAAAAAAAGATTGCCGATATCGACCGACATGCCCAATTTTTTTTTGATGTTATGCCAATCAAACAATTTTTTTAGGCCTAAATGAGAACATTTGCATTTAATACCATTTTGGTAAAAATTAATGTGAAATTATATGACCCATTCCATGTCAACTCCAGGGATGTGCACATAGCACCTCTTCAATTTTTTCTTTTTCTGTGTGGTGGTAGATATTGATGAGAAAGTAAAATCCTGAAAATTTGAGCTTCATACTCCATTTCGTTTTCCTGTGGCATCAATTTGAAATTTAGGGGGTCAGCATAAAAAATTTATCGCATAGCCTTGAAACACGCGTTGGAGGCCATAAATGTATAAAGGAACCCCTACAACTTTGAAAAGTATGTATCCTGAGGTACCTTTTTGTGTACAATTCAAATCTGGCATCAGAAAACTTCTAACTCTTTTACTTTAAAAGATATACATGTAGGGCCCTCAAAATGCAACTTCGTCCATCCAGGACCAATTTCGGGGGGTCAAAACTCCAAAAGTAAAAATAATTTTATTGTCCATTTTTTTGCCAGTCAGAGCCCTTTGGTAGGACATTACTCTTATCCAATATTGAGCCTTTTAGAATACTTATAGCTGAGATATTATCCATGCAAAACCCCAATAGTACATTTTTTGTACATTTGTGACCCCCCTGAAAACCAATGTCAGACCATTTGCACCACCATGACCTTCAGGTATGTTGAAGATATGTTATTGGACAACATTTCTGAGAGATATTGGCTTGGGGTCTTGATGGCTTCATGACATCAGTTAGGTTTGCCTTCTCCATAGAGTTGTACATAAAGTCATTATATATGCGAAATCAAAAATGTGTACAACTCTATGGAGAAGGCAAACCTAACTGATGCCAATATCTCTCAGAAATGTTGTCCAATAACATATCTTCAACATACCTGAAGGTCATGGTGGTGCAAATTGTCTGACATTGGTTTTCAGGGGGGTCAAAATGTACAAAAAATGTACTATTGGGGTTTTGCATGGATAATATCTCAGCTATAAGTATTCTAAAAGGCTCAATATTGGATAAGAGTAATGTCCTACCAAAGGGCTCTGACTGGCAAAAAAATGGACAGTAAAATTATTTTACTTTTGGAGTTTTGACCCTCGAATAGTCTTGATGGATGAAAGTTAGATGTTTTGAGGGCCCTATATCTTTTTAGATATAGGGCCCTCAAAATGCAACTTCGTCCATCCAGACTTTAAAAAGTAAAAGAGTTAGAAGTTTTCTGATGCCAGATTTGAATTGTACACAAAAAGGTACCTCAGGATACATACTTTTCAAAGTTGTAGGGGGTTCCCTTTATATATACATTTATAGCCCTCCAAACGTCGTCTTTCGCGTTGCGACACATTTTTTACGCTGACCCCCCTAAATTTCAAATTGATGCCACAGGAAAACTAAATGGAGTATGAAGCTCAAATTTTCAGGATTTTACTTTCTCATCAATATCTACCACCACACAGAAAAAGAAAAAAAATTGAAGAGGTGCTGCGGTGCACATCCCTGGAGTTGACATGGAATGGGTCATATGTAGAATGGAAATCAGTGTGTGATTTTTGCAAATTTATACCTTGCATTATTTTTTGTTCTAATGCAATGAATGTTTCAAGTTGTAACTTCAGGCTGAGGGCACTGCACCTATATGCTCTACGTTTAGCAGTGTCCTCATCCATCATCTTGCTCATTAAAGTTTTTCATAAATTTATAAAATGCTTTTTTCATTGTATTGCTTAAAGATGGGTTTACCTGTGATCCACAGCCTCATCTCCCCCTCCCCCACTTTTTTTCTATAAAAATGGAGATGTTGTCATCAGAAGAAAGATCATATTTTTCTCATAATCCCAGCGAAATTTTAAGCCCAAAATATAATTTACTTAGATGTTTATGAACGAAAAAGTGATAGCCTCATCCCCAAATGTGGTATACCACACATACCGTTCTATATGGGCTGTTGCTGAAACATGTTTTTACTTTTAATATCAAAACCACTTGTTCAATTTACCTCAAAACTTGGGTAGTGGATTATTTTTGTACATCCTCAATGTGAGGTATAAAATACAAAATGAAAAAAAAATCTGATCACTTACTTTTAAGATGGTGAATTTCTAGAAAATGTGAGTGTATTTTTCTGAGAAAATTGCTCATTTCTCAAATTCTTTGCCACTTTAAATTTCCACTCATCTGATAATCATGAAGAAAGTGATGTTTCACTTGTTGTCAACAAGTTATTTTGACCTTGTTTTTGATTTTTTACCCCATGATTTCCCTCATTTATTCCTCCAATCCAATACATTTAAAACCCTGATTTCAAAGTTTTGGTAACTGTTTAACCCTGATATTCATAAACTAGAATTTAGTCCTTAGATAGCTTGCGTGATTTTTTTAGGCCGTCCATAAGACGTGTTGATGGTTTTCCCACCCGTTTACTTTTGACTTTGGCCGTCCAAAACATGGGTGGACGGATCGCTGGCTAACACCTTGGCTTGCGAGGAAAGCAAAGGAAAACTTGTTATCTTTTAAAATAAAATGTTTTTGTACTAGGTAATGCTGAAAACATAATTTGCTGTGTACACAATGTATGGCACATTTTGTGGTCATAAAGAGTTAACAAAATGCTACGTACGTCGTAGACCTAGCTAATTGCCTTGTATGTACCGTTCATATTTTGATAATTAATTGAAATACCAATTACATAATAGTTTTTAGGTACCGGTACCATACCGTGATAACAAATATTATACATAAAAGAAACCTCCATAAATTACTTTTAAAATAACATTTTTACATACATGCCCACTTTGAACCGGTTTGTAAACAAGCTGAACTGGTTAATGGAGCCTATTATGACATCACAGGATGACTCATTCGGATTTCCCCAAAACCTGATAGCATGTTGGAGCGTATACTACCCGGGTACTACTACTCAGATATTTTACTATTCCTAATCACATGTTTACTTGGTTTTTTTGTTGTGTTTGTGTTTTAGCAACATTTCTGTGCATTATTCTGAAATATTAACATTATACTCATCAAATATTACATAATCTTGACTTTGATAAAGTTGCCTGTACAGTGTTACAGGGTTATTGTGATCTAGGCCTATAATATTCAATTACTGTACACATAGTTCCAGTTTAAAGCCATAATGTACGATCTTATAAAATGAAATTGGTTAATTTTTTTCAAACCTGATTTTTTTGTGCATATTTGTAATGTTTACACATGTCCCAACTTGCACCTAAATGGAATCGGCTAAATTTGTTGTCTTTGTAGGTCAACAGAGCAAAGTTTGACATATTATCATGATAATATGTCCTCCCATAGAACTGCATGTTTTATGGCCAAAATAACCAGTGGGGTTTCTTTCACTTTACCTCGTTATTTCAACTTAAAGTGAACATCAACCCTTCCCGTCAGTTATTACTAATATTATTTCAACATTTTGAATAAGGAATAACAAAATTAAAAAGTACAACACTTCAGTACGGTACCTCAAAGATTGATGAGTCATACTGCGAAGTCCGAATAAATAAACTTGTACAGACATTGTCCAATGAATGAATGAATGATTCAATCAATCTCAATCAATCAATAAATAAATACGCTTCAACACACATTCTCATCAAACAACTAATTATCTTTTGTACTAAGGCCTATAGTCTGATTAATTAGCATAATTATGATGTCATTTCATTATAATGCTAATCATACACAAACCCAGCCATCACAGCCACCACTCTCCCCGAGAAGGACGTCTCATACTACTCACTGGAATATTTATGAATTACATGTATAGACAAAACCATACACAAAACTCAATCTCAAGAACATGTTAAAAGCAACAGCACTTGCAAAGTATTGTTTATGATGCGTTTCACATGAGTCACACACAGTGAGTCAGGTTGCCTAATATCATGACAGGAGATACAAAATTTAGAGCAACATGTAACATCAAGGTTTTGATGAGGAAGCTGCAATTGCAAAATGGTGAATACAGGAAGGTGCTTCAATCATTTCAATGCTTGTCAAATTGAATGCTTGTCAAACTTTACAACGTCGTATACATTGTACATTACGTAGAACTAATAACAAAAACACTTTTGGGATAACACAGGTAAAATGTCTTGTGTCTGTGATGCATCTTGTTCTGTTTTTGATGTGGTTCATCATGAGAAAAGCTACCAGTTTTTAAAATTGTACAATGTAAAGTTTCCAAATGGCATCTTTGTATATGCGTGCATGTAGGCCCACTGAGTACATGTATATTTGAACAAACCAAGTTCAGTGTATGTTTATCAATTTATTTTTTGGAAAAACTACCGTATTTGATATTCATTCAAAGTCAGGCTTCAAGAATTCATAATTTTATGGGGTTATTTTATCATTTTTCTTAAGAAAAATCCCCCATCGTTCATTGAGTGTTGCTCATTTTATGTAAGCTATAATATCTAGGCAAAATAAGGGTAAACCCCTCCCTCATAGCCCCAGTATTTTGAGCCCTGTTTTATAAAGTATGTGAATGCACTGAACATAATTTGGAACAACTGGATCTTACAAATTATAAAAGTAAAACTATATATTTTTAGGGGATGGTCATATGGATGTGTAAAATTATCAGAGCTCTTGTTTAAATCCACCTTCACATGCACGATTTACTCCTCATTGAATGAGTTTCAAACCATTACATAAACACATTATCAAATAGCGTGTTTATACTGAGCACCTCGCATTACCGCGAATACACCTTCACCCGCATTTCAATCCTCTCGCATTCACTGGGTCGTTTCTACTGCGCTGTTAATGCAGGGTAACAATTCACTACCCACATATTTAGTGGGGAAGGCGGAAGTCCAGCAAATAGTTTATGTGACCTTTCAAGGTCAGATTTTGAATGCTCACACTGTATTATAATAGGCTAACTTCCGTGTCACCCGCAAAATCGTCACCCGTATTGTTTCTACTGCTAACGTTATCACAGATAACCACTATTAACCACCTCAATAGGTGGTTGACGGATTCACTCGCATTACCGCGCATTAACCTTCACCCGATCTGTTTCTGCTGGGGCCGTTACCGCGTATTCCTCGCATCACCCCGAATTCACTCGAATTAACCCGCAACCGTCTGCTCAGTAGAAACACGCTATTAGTCTTACAACAAACTTATTGGGCTAATAATTTACAACAAACTTATTGGGCCAATAATTTTAATGATATGAGAAAAGTTCTATTTAAATTCTACAAGTAAATGAAAGGGTTTGTGTTTCATGAACTTGCTCTGAATCATGTCATGTGTCTGAGGGTACTGTTACAGGAAGGTAAGGTGTTTTGAATTATCCTGTATTCTTACAAAATACCACCAATTATTAACCAATATCCTGCTGTCGTGTTTTCCTGTCTGTTACAGGTATAGAGATTGCCAAGGCCAAAGGAGCCAAATACAGACTGGGACCAGAACTGGAAATTACGTAAGTTGCTTACTGGAACTTATAAACATGATGTAATCAGAGAAAGAAAACATGCATTTTTTATTATAATCTTTTCAATTTATGAAAAGTTCATTGGCAGGTTATGATAAGCTTTTAGTTTTAAGGGTTCTTTGTGATTTGAAACAAGCAAGCACATACCACCCCCACTCATACATACATGTACCCACCCATCCACCCCACCCCTATTAACCCTTCCCACTCCCCCCCCCCCTCCCACATACATCTCAGACCAACACCAAATGAAAATTATTGGCAATTGACTAATTTGACAGTTTTGGATGATTTCTTTGGAAATATACCGATTTCAAATACCTAAAATTTCAATATATGTTAATGACAAAAACATGAGCTTTCACCTGATACAAAATTCTGCATTTCGATGTGGTAAAGTGAAGGATGGGACTGTCAATTGGTCACCCACCTTTAATTTTAGCATTTATAATGTGGTGTGATCAAGCAAAGTCAGTCTGAAGTCAGACATATTCAATTTTCAGTTTCTTATCTAAGATTGTAAACAGTATAATTTGCAAAGCACATTTTGCAGAAAACCCCATTGAATTTGGATAACCAGTTCAAATGATGTGAGCAGTTATTTAAAAGAGTTTTCAAAATAATAGGAAACAAAAGGAAATACTTCCTTTGTTTGGCTATATCTCAAAATCAATATTTTTGACTTCCCACTGATGTTGCTTAATTATATCATATAGTAGGCCTACATGTACTTATGAAATCTATGTATTTCTTTCTTTTTTTGATATCTACTTTTCAGTGGTTATGGATGTAATGACCATTTTCATGAATCGGATACTTGTCTTCATTCCTTCCAAGTATTAGCAGAGCTACTCAAGTCTCCTGTGTGTGAAGATATCATGTGTGATGTCGGAATGTGAGTTATTGTTGCAATATCAAACAATATTACTTTTATTCATTAGGCCAATAAAAAAAGAATGTATGTCTCAGACACCCGCGCGCATTGCTATGTGAAATCCAATTTAGCGCTTAGCGCTACGCGTTGGCCGTATTTTTTTTTTCCCAAGTGTTAATTTAAAAAAATATTTTTCAGTATCGTATAGCGATCCAATTTTGTATTTTTTTGCAGCTTGGTTGTTGTTTTGTGCACACATTTCGCCATGATTGTAAAACAGACAAACAAAACTATTCATTGTGTATGTCGATTGTAAGCCCTAGTTAATTCCTTGTAAAATATAGGATTTAATTTGAATAAAATTTGGTATTGGCTACTTATGATTAATATTTTTATTTGAATTGAAGAGTTTAAGAATGAGAATAAAGGTATTGTTTTAGCTTCTGTCGTGCATCTATCGTCTCATATAACACGGGGGACATCAATTTCCTCGCCTTGTTGTTTTACTTAAAATAATGATATCTCCCGTGTTAAATGAGACAATAGATGCACGACAGCGGCTAAAACAATACATTGTACCTTTATAATCTGACAAAAAAAACATTTTAAAAACATATGAAATTCATAACTTTGCAACCAAGTATGACAGAAATATTGGGGCTTCAACTTCGCAGGCTGGACTAAACTTGAAGTGAATCAGGGAAAGTATTTTAAACCATCCCTTCTACATAATTTATAAATACCATAGATGTTTTGCAGTCTGTAGTTTTGTGTGAAGTCTTTAAAATATTGAACATAATAATCATTTTGTATTGTCTTCTATATTTCTGTACATATTTGTAGGCCTGTGATGCACAAGAACGTACGCTACAATTGTAGAGTTATTTTTCTGAACAAGTAAGTGCAAGTATACAATGTAGATGATTAGCATCAATTGCTTTAAGGTACTGTATAGCAGGAAATTTTCGTGGCGTTTAATTTTTGCCCTTTTCACGGTCGAACAGGCAGCCGCAAATTTATAATCCTACAAAAATATTTAATACTTAATGAACTTGAATATATTTGGAAACGCGACTTAAACACCCACTTAACTGTCCTGAATTGATAAAATTGCAAAAAAATTAACCCAGCAAAAATGTCCTAATATTCAGTATTGTAAAAATCTAAAACACATGAGCATGATAATAATAATAAGAAATATATATTATACAAGACATGATACAAAACAAAATGCAATAATGTGTAGGGCTGTTCTCACAAAGCTGTTGTCAATAATATTGTTGACAAACAAAATTCTTCATTGTCGACAAGCATGGACCAATTGTCGACAAAATATTGGGCTAAAAACTAGTCATTAAAATATTAAACATAAGCTTAAAATAAACTTAACGTCACCAGTATTTACCATGACTGCATCAGTCTTCTGTTTTTAATTGTAAATGTTGCAGATTATCTTTCCATTACAATCCCAATATTCTGATGCTGTGTATAAATTATGGGGTATATGGTAATACAGCTGTATTTTAATGTAAATAAACGATGCATAACATGGTCTCTGAACTTAATATTTTTACTTTATATTGATATCGACAAGTAGTCGACGGTGGATCCTGAGATTTGATGATTGACGAGCTCAAATTGTTTAGCTCAAATTATATTACACAAGCATTACAGACCAATGGCATTTAAAATTCACCCAAACACATTGAATTAAAATTAATACAAAGTTTGGGAGGAAACTTGTTCCATGCAAATGAAAATCTATAAATGAAACTTTTGTTTGATCATTAGTAGCAGAAGACACATTTTTAGGAATTCATTTTCTTATAGTACCCCATAACTTCATTGAATCATCTACATGTATATTATTGTTGATAGCATCATTGCAATAGTTCTTCTTCAATGTCTTATTCAGTTGATTTACTTCATTTCTTAATATTTCTAGCTATCATACAATCATAGAATTATTGGATTTAATCACTTGTAAGCCACTCAGGAAGAGGAAGTGATCCCTTTATCCTCTTTTTTTTTTTACAGGCCAATGCAAATTGCAAGCTTGATCAAACATATCTTGTTTAGGCATTGTCCACATCATTGCACATAAATATCTTATCCAAAGTAGTTTTTTAACTGCATCTATAATAGATTTGTGCCCATTGAAGTTTTTTCAACATCTACAATGTAGATTTAATGATCTTAGGAGGAATCTTTACTTTTTTATTTTTATGAAAGGTATATACATGTAAGAAAGTGCTGTGAACACCAAATGAATCCATCTGTTACTATCACCATAAAAAACAAACAAGATTTTAACTTCATCTTTCATTTTCCCATTAAACAATCGAATCGATTTACAAGTACATGACTGTGTTGTAGTTAATAAGTGCACATATGTGACCATCCTTCACAACTGAGCCCGGATGTCGCCAGTGCCACTATTGAGATATGCTCCATCGAACTTAACAATAAACAATAGGAAACAAAGGATTTATTGACTGTTTTATTGATTTTTCACTACTTCAATGTCAAGTACTATAGACATGATATACATCATTTTAAAGCTAATTTCAAGCAGAATATTTTGGTTGAATATCTCAAAAATGATGATTGGCGACTTCAGGGCTCAGTTTTGCTGGATGGTCACATATGTTATTTGGAGGGCATTGTGAAATATCTAAACATTTTGCCTTTAGAACCGAGAAATATCCCAAGTTCCGAGGTCCAAAGCAAAATGCCTGACATATTACCGATGCAACCTCATTCATATCCGTCACTTTCATCTCTTCACTTTACAAAATAACACAATTTTAAAGATGAAGTTACAAATGATATCTCTTTTCTCTACTTGAATACAGGAAAATCTTGTTAATCAAACCCAAAGTGGACATGGCAAACCATGGTATATACCGTGAGCTACGTTGGTTCCAAGGCTGGGGCAAACCAAAAATTGTTGAAGATTATTTCCTGCCAAGAATGATTGCTGATATTACTGGACAGGTATGGGCTATTACAAGAGTACTACCTGCTGATTGGTTACAAAAAAATAAAACAAAAAAACAACATTTTCATTTATTGAGCCAATCAACAGCATGTTAAGAATGGTAGTACTAGGACTGATGAGAATTGTGCTTAAATGTCTAGAAGCTGTATATTAATTGGTTACTCAGATGATTATGTAATTAACCAATCAGGGCCACTATAAAGTCAGTTGTGCCTTCAGAGTTAAAAAGCAAATGGACTATTCCAGTTGAAATACATACACCCCCTATGGAAGACACAACCTTCATCTCCCACACATGGGGTATTAATTTCAAACAGAGTTACCTGAATGGGTGATTCCATTTGAAATCTATACCCCTTGTGTGGGAGATTAAGGTCATGTCTTCCAGAGGGGGTGTATGGATTTCAACTGGAATAGCCCACTGAATCCAGTCTCTGCTGAGTCTGTTCTGTCCTGGGTAAATCTTGATGAGGGCATGAGTAAATCCTGGGTGTTTGTAAACACTCAGTAAACCAAATTTCCTAATTCTTCAGAGTTATGTGCTTTACTTCGTGTGACGAGCGTATATATGGGCATGAACGCTGATGATAAATGATAAACAATGACATTAATCGGCTGACCAAGAGTCATGACAACAAGACATTTGACCATTGGTCATTGAACAAGAAGAAGAGCAGAGATTTTGTCTTTTTCCACATGCTCGATGATCACTATAGTTTGAATAGGCGGGAAATGAGTACTATTAATTGACCCGTCTGGTCTTGAATTTGTGTACACATTAAATAAATTAGACAAAGTATACATTTTGTAGAACTTGAATTAGTAATTTGTAATGATTCTGGTGAGATGTCGCAAGACTTAGGCCAAAAAAAAAATTGTTGTGTTGCCCTCCCAAGCCTAAAAACTGGTAGTACAGCCGGCCTTTTTTTTTTTTTTTTTTTTTTGCCAACTCAACCATTTGATGCCTACTATTTCACAGTAACATGAGTGAAGAGAGGCATATGCATAATATTGGCTGTATTTTCTACCCAATGTTGAATATTTTATTGAAGTAAATATTAATATTAAGACCCTTCACAATTAATTCTTAGTTTACTATTTAAATATTTAAAAAAAGGCATAAGGTAACTTAATTATTAGTTATTTATTACTTATTATTTTCTTCATTTTGAAACAAGTGGTCACAGCCCAATATCAATATCCTGCATGGTACATTTTGGCACTGCAGATCATATTGCAATTATGGTTGATTTTATACATTGATAATAATATGTGTTATTTGTTTGTTCAGGATTCATGATCAAAGTAAGAAAGTAGCAAATTAATGTTACAAAAATGTCATTTAACAGAGAAAATGACAGATAAAAATCAAATAATTAAACACTGTGCATTCTCAATTTTTGATGCGGGCGGGAAATAGGAAACTCAAAATCAATTGTGAAGGGCCTAACATCCATGTTGTTGGGATTCAATGAGCAAGTCCTACTATCCAATTAAAGTGCTGGCTTGGGGCACAATCTTTTTAGTGAACGTCAGGGATCCGGGAATAGGCTTGGGGGTACATGTATGATTTAAAAAAAATCATTTGTTAAAAAAATTATAAAAAATAAAAATTTTTTTTTTTTTTTTTTTGGATTTTTGGATTTTTATTTATTTTTATTTTTTGAAAAAAAAGAAAAAAAAAGAAAGATTTTCGCGATTTTGACCCGGCCGCGGAGGGCAACACAACATATTTTTTTGGGGCCTTATTCTCAAAACAAAATAATTTGATAGTAATCTGCGATGTTATAAGGCCCACCGATTACAAGGTGATCAAAGTATAGCATATACTCGCTCTGTGAAAATTAGGAAATTTATTTTTGCTGGACAAACATATAAGAGATACACTTTCCTGGCTTGTGTGATTAAACCATCGAGATACCAGAGCCACTATGCAAATGAAGCTGTCAATTGCAGTTTATTATTAAGCCTGTTATATGATGGACTTGATGGCACTTTCCTTGGGTGTGTACGCTGTTTGGAATATCAACATTTTGGTCTCCTTTAACTACTGAAGCTATATCTCAAGACTTCGTTATTCTTTTACACAGACCACAGTACCAATTGGTGATGGTGTACTTTCAACCAGGGATACATGTATAGGAGCAGAGACTTGTGAGAGTCTATGGACTGCAAACAGGTACAAGTGATATCAACAAATAGATTGATTTGTTTTCAAATCCAGTACATAAAATCTAAAAATCAGACAGCTGTAATATACTCTTAACTCGGACACTCGAGAAACAAACCAAAATGTCAAATCACTCGAATCAGTTATATATTTTTGTATTTTTTGTAAATCCACATGGTAAAATGTGGTTGTGCTCCACATTTGGAACACTACTATATAAAAAATGTTTCTAAAAGTTTATAAACTGACTTTCAGCACAACAAATTAAACTAACCTTGAATTGCCCTTGGATTGGACTTGCCCTTTTGGTGACCATTGGCAACTTCTGGTCTAAAATGTTTGTTTGATATATAAAACTTTGTTTATGTTATGTTATTTGCAGAAAAAATGATATCCTTCACATCCTAAAATTATCACTAACAAACATTATTCCTAATCCTAATTTCTAACCTCTGAACATATGTGACGTGTCATGTCAAAAGGAGACACTTTTGGGCAGGTTATCAATTTTGAGTTTTTTACATATCTTAAACATAGAGATATTTTGCTCCACAACGTCGTTTTCCCCAATGAAATCGGACATTCCTAAGCTAAGATATTGAGTTCCTAAGTTATGGTATGATAAAATTGCGAATTGAGATATCGTCCTTTACAAATATTATTGACAATGTTGAGAGTAGGAATTACCTTGCAAAATTTCTCAAAAAATACAAGATGCCAGTTATATTCCAGTCTGAAACTATCAAACAATATTTTTAACATTAATAACATTACAAATTCGCAACAAACCCAAATTGTGAAAAAATCACCCCGGGCAGATTTTTGGCTATTTCTCCATTTATGATCATGCCCAAAAGTGTCTCCTTTTGACATGACACGTCACATATATCCTTCCATTGTTCTTGTAGCCCACACATTGCAATGGCCCTTGATGGTGTGGAGATATTCACAAACGGAAGTGGCAGTCACCATGAGCTGCGTAAATGCCACACGGTGTCTGACCTAGTGAAGTCAGCAACCATGAAGGTAGATTGTAAAGAGGTATAATGAGGATCACGGTGAGATCAGTTCAATCCAGATTGCAAACAAACTATGGCGACAACAGAGCTAGCTGGCATGGCTTCTTTAACCAGAGTTTTAAAATCACTGTCAGAATTCTTTTAACTTGCTGCTGGTAAAGCTGGAAGAGTGATACTGATTGGATAGATTGGGTCAGGTCATGATATACTGGTCTCTGATTGGATAGACCAGATCAGGATAGTGGTCTCTGATTGGTTAGATTGGATCAGCTCATGACATACTGGTCTCTGATAGGTTAGATTTGATCAGGTTGTGACATACTAATCTCTTATTGGCTGTAATCTTGGGTACGACAGCAGGTGTGAAAGATTGTGACAGCAATTTTAGCTACTACTTGACAGAATTTTTGAATATACACAATTACACTAATATTGCGCAGTTTAATTCTCACAGATGCTAATTTGCCACATTATACTGGGCCTTAGCCCTAAGTTGATTTTGTTGATTTCATATTATCCTCATTATACTCACTTTGTTAATACATGTACTTTTTTGTTTTTATGATTGTTTTGTGTTTGTTTTCATTTCATTTGATACTTTATTCTGCATCAGAACACTTAGCTTGATTAAACCAATAACAGTAACAAATCAAGCAGCTATAGACGAATCCACCGAGCCAAGTGATGGTCAGAATTCAGTCAGCCATTATTGGGTCCCGTCTGCACTGTACTGGTGTTACTGCCCAATTGGGTAGATTAAATCCGCTTAAAAATCAATGTTGAATTGTATTGTGTTGTAAACTTTCATCATTCTAGATCTTTTGTCTATGTGTAACAAAGGTGATGGAATGCAGTTTAATATCCCCGCCAAGGCCACATCGTTTCACATTTTAGGTAGATAGACCTAAGACGGGACCCGGCTATGGCTGCCATTGAGGTGTAGGAATGTGTGAAATTGGATTTGTCTATAATAATATGCACTTTATATTCTGTAAGAATCTCATTCTGAACCAATAGAGGATGACCAACTTAAGAATATAGGACTGATGACTGATTCTACCATACCCTGTCCCAATTTGATTCCTCATCTTAATCTTTATCAATACCAATATCCCCTGCATCTTATAATCTTTTTACTAATTATTCTAATCCATATCCTAAGACAAACCATAATCATATCACACGGAAAAACAGTGGCATGATCGACATAATCATATCCTTGTCCTAACACCATGAGGTGGTTACAGAATTAGAATTTGGGAAAAATCCGGAGAGACATTCCTGCAACAATTTGGCATAATTGCAGGAATGCTAATTAAAAGGAAGAAAAATCGCTGTGATTTATACTGCACTATATGCAGAGGCATAAACCCACAAGCCTCAGCACACTTTACAGGTATCCGCTTACCACTCTGGCCCAAGACACACAACACCATAAACCATTAAACAAGGGATTTGCAAAGAAGCACACACCATATATACATACCACAATAAAGCATTGCAGTCTGGAGCTCCCCAGGTTCCCTTAAGGGGGTACTACACCCTTCAATAAATTTGTGACTATTTTTGCACTTTTCTCAAAAACTAATAACACACTGGTAACAAAATTTATATATATTATAGGGGCAAGGAATCCAATTATTACACTGGAATTTCAGTGACCTAAGACAAGCGGTTTGTTATTTATGATAAGAAATGAGGTACCGCTAGGATGTACCTCATTTCCTATCATATATACTGAACCGCTTGTCTTGAGTCACTGAAATTTCAGTGTAGTAATTAGATTCCTTGCCCCAATAATATACGTACAATGTAACTTTTGTTGCCAGTGTGTTTTTAGTTTTTGAGAAAAATACAAAAATAGTCACAAATTTACCACAGTGGTGGAAGAACCCCCTTAAGCTCAACTTGGGCATGGTTAGAAGACAAGATGAGATAATGTTGTTTGTTTTATTTCTGTTTATACTAGTGTGGTGGTATTTACTTGTATTCAAACATGAGAGGATGTGATGGGGAGAGAGTGTACTATGGTGTACATTCACTTATAGCTGTCAATGGAGATGTAGTGGTTGCCAGTGAGCAGTTTAGCCTCACAGAAATAGTAAGTGTAGAAAAATATCAAATAGAGAGATGCTATGCCTTGGCTGTGCATGTGCTGTATGGTATATGGAAAGACTTTGATATGTGACCTGCCACAAGGAAATGAGTATAAAGTCACAAGTTGGTAGTTTTGAGACAGCCAGGTTAACTGAGTTGATAGCTTTGTTTCACGCGCACCTGTTCAAGCAAGAAGTATGTCTGTATGTCCTTTGTGAATGGGGGTACAATGGGCCAGTCACAAAGGAAACATCATCATCATCATCATCAGTCGGCTGCGGAGCAGGCGGCTACAAGCGTTCTCCAACTAATGCGATCTTGGGCAAGCGAAACAATTTTGTTTGGCTGCAGCATCCCTTCAGTATCTCCCAGGAGGTGCTGGACATGCTGTAAGTACAGTGTGCTTGTCCGTCCCGGTTTCCTCTTCCCATGTGGTGGAATATAAAGCGCATATTCTTTCACAGGCTCGCCATCCAAGACGCAGTATATGGCCGAGAAAAAACAAAGACCACCAACCTAATAGCCAGGGCATTTCGAAACTACCAACTTGTGACTTTCTGTGTATTTTGTGGTGGCAGGTCACATATGTGACACTATCTGATCCAATTAGACCAAAGTCAGAAATTTTGAAAATTTAGTTATTACCATATATTAACTTGCTTCACACATATGAAGTACCTCTGGCCTGGCTGTTTGGGTATTTGTTTTCTATAATTTATTCATTCAATATTCCTTGATTATTCCAAAATTCAGTTTCAAATAACATCAAAGCATTTAATCAAACAAATCATAGATTGTGTCCAAATATAGAGCTATCATATTGTTAGATTTTACATTCCATATAATGATTCTGTTATTTAGAATGCATTAGGCCAGGGTCCGCAAATAGCGGGCGCTGCATGCGGCACTTGTGGCGCTGCCGTGAGCTTCCTGAGTGGTGGCGCCGCTTAGATTTTAAAAAATACATCAAATCAAACCCTTTGATCAAACTTCATCCATCAGGAATATCTCCAATATAATTTATTCTACAATTCAACATTAAACAATGCGATTCCAATGTTATCTTTGTAAAGACAGGCTAAAATAGTACAAAATATTGCACCAAATGGCGTCATTTGCACCTCAAATTAAAAAAAAATTGATAGCTTCAAAGGGGGACACCCCTATGTCTCCCTGGGCGCAAAAGCATGAGTGGCGCTTTGCAGTTTTCTTTTATTTCATGTGGCGCTTCAACAAATCTATTTGAGGAAGCCATTAGGCCCCCAAAAAAGGTTTGTCTCAAAGCTCAGGCTACGCTTTGTAAAATCGTCAGATTTCAAAAAAAAAGAAATGCAGAATTTTTTTTATTACAAAATTTTTTTTTTTTTTTTTTAGTTTTTCCAGAAAAATTCAGATATTTTTCTCCAAATACCATGAAAAGTCGGGAAAAAAAAAAAAAAAAAATCGCATTTCGCATTTGTTTTCAAACCACTCGTGAGCTTTGAGACAAACCTTTTTTTTTTACCAAATTATACATCTCATGTTTAAGTCTTTGTATTTTCATTTGTAGGAGGTTCTCACAGCAACTTTGGACCTTGAAGATGTTAGATCGTACAGAGCACAGACAAGCAGTACCTCACTACAGGTAAGATGCTGCTGAATAACTATTGCAAGTAGATCAATTTGGAAAATTAAATGAAATTAAACATTTGATTAGGTCCACTGTATGATGATGCCCTGAAGTATGTTTGAAATATGCCTGTGCAGTAATTAATTTGGATGATGGCTAGATATTACCATGCTCTTCTAGCTAGCTTCACATGATAGTTTCTTGGGAAAAGGGAGAGAAAAGTGTTCTAATATATGTGGTACAAAAAAGAGTCAGATGTGGAAGAAAACATGGGTGTTTTCACTTTGCTACATGTTAAATTCACGTTAAATTACACATCATAGTCTAAATTGAATGTTTTTTTGTAAGTAAGTTGTTTTGCCTACTTGTATATGTATTTTGCTTGCTGTGTTAATAAAGATTGATTGAACAACCTTTTACAATATTACTAAAAACAATAGAAAACACCCAATGCATACTTGTTGTGGCTGATTTTCAAAATCAGAATTCTTGATACCAAACTGAATATCTTTTACTTTGAAGATAAATTTGATCTGTACCTCCAAGTCTGGAAATAGTCAGTTCATACATACTTTTTATAAACATAATGGCTGGCATCAGATATTGGTCAAGAGCTTGTCCCAAACATCACTAATGATATGACAAACTTGGCTTGGAAAAAAAGTAGATAAATCAGGATTTCACATGTATGTCTGTGTGTGGTAAATAGCTCTTTGAAAAGAAAAAAAAAATAATCGCTTTGTCATTAACATAAAATGATTAATGTCCATAATTAGCTGTTTATCCATAGAGTACATTCAATAAATGCACAACTTCATAATGTTATACCACAGGCTTCAAGATCAACACCATTCCCCAGAGTGCGCGTGAACTTTGCCCTGTCAGATCCAGGAGACACATCCATACCAACAGTGGAACCATTTGCGGTCAAGCTACACACACCAGAGGAAGAGATAGCAATGGGACCAGCCTGCTGGCTGTGGGACTACTTACGTAGGAGTGGACAGGTACTGATATTCTATTTGATGATTTAT
Source organism: Amphiura filiformis (assembly GCF_039555335.1). NCBI lineage: Eukaryota > Metazoa > Echinodermata > Ophiuroidea > Amphilepidida > Amphiuridae > Amphiura > Amphiura filiformis. Next base: position 53,776,371 of record NC_092639.1, on the reverse strand, counting down.
TTACTATAGAAATTACCAAGGTGCACAGAATCACTATAATAAACATCTACCAAAAAGTAATTACTCCCCTTAAGGTTGGTCTGAACCCTGGAATTATGAAAACTTTCGGGCCTCATAACTTCTAAATTATTAGTCTAAAGAATATAAAAGTATACATTTTTATACTGGAAATGACTTGATGAATTCATCTGTGAGGTCCAATTTGGGCCAAAATGCTCATTTTGAGAAAATCCCAAAAAACGGGTTTTTGGCCCAAATTTTTTGCAGTAACGTAACAAAAAATTTGTTTGGCCAAAAAATTTTTTAAATTAATTTTTAAAAACTAGATAAAAATATCTAGGGACCTTTTTTTCATTTTTTTGAATTTTGACCAACTTCACCAAAAATATTTGAAATTTGGGCGAAAATCAGGCTTTTTTATGATTTTTTTGAAAATTTTGCATTTTTTGACCATTTTTGGTGCAAATTTCTCAACGTTGGTCAAAATTCAAAAGAATAAAAAACGGTCCCTAGATATTTTTATCTAGTTTTTAAAATTAATAAAAAAATTTTTTGGCCAAACAATTTTTTTTGTTACGCTGTAACTAAAAATTTGGGCCAAAAACCTGTTTTTGGGATTTTCTCCAAAATGAGCATTTTGGCCCAAATTGACCTCACAGATGAATTCAGCAAGTCATTTCCAATCTAAAAATGTATACTTTTATATTCTTTAGACTAATAATAGGGATGCCCACTCTCAATACAGTTTCCACTAGAACGATTTTTCATTTACTGTGTGCGTGCACTCACACACGTATTGTCTATGGAGAAACTGATCGATACAAGAAATCCCAGGCCTGTTAAATGGCGTACATACTTGTTTTGATCCAAATGTAGGCCTATATCAAGGTGTTTCAAGAAATTCCCGATTCCACCAGAAAACATTAACCAAACTTTTTCCTGTTTGGTCAGTAAATAGAGAGGACCTTCCTGCATGAAGAGATCAACTTTTTTAATGAAAAATTTAATGAGATGAGAACTACAACAGGTTGAAGTGACACCATTCCGTGCATCATGTGTTCAAACGCAATTATCTCCGAATTTGGAGTGAATCAGACAAGCAAACTTACATACTCATAAAATTTAACTATTTATGAAGACAAAATGTGTAGGATGTTAAGAAATTTAAGAATGTTTAAGCCTCACTGCTGCCCATCTCAAATCATGCACTTCCCGTGCACTTCTCACTACCATGTCCATTTCATAGGGAGTATAAAACCGGGGACCATCATGGCTTCCATGCACACACAGTGTATTGCTCAATGTAGTAAAGATAACCTTTGAGTTGGAGCAAATTTCTCAAAATTGGTAGTGATTAATGTTACCAAACTTATGCCATGATGAAATATAATAATTTTTGAAGATAAAATGTGCTGACCTTTAAAGATTGAACAATGTTTAAGACTACCGCTTTCCATTTGAAATAATGCACTTATTGTTCATCTCCTTTATGGAGATATTTTCCATGGCGGCCATCTATGATCATGCTTGAGGTTTCACCAAACAAACCATGGGTTTTGAGGTCTTATATTTTTGTTGTATGTCAACAAAATCGATTAAATTTTCAGGATGATCTTATTTTCATGTTGTTATAAGCAAATATAATGTTCCAGATAAGATAGTTAATAAATACATTAAGAAAAAGTACCTTAAAGTTGCACTTTCTGTTAGTATTCCTTTTTGGACTTTAACTTTTTAACATGTTCTAGCAGCCCTATATAAAACCGTGACACTCGAAAAGGCCATATCTCTGGAATGAAACGTCCGATTAAGATTATTTAAACGCCAAAATGTTTCTTTCATCAATTCCCATCCAATAAGTTAGGTCTGAATCAATTTAAAAATACTTCAATTTTTAGTGGACATGCCTACTAATAATTTAGCAGTTATGAAGCCCGAAAGTTTCCATATTTCCAGGGTTAAGACCACCCTTAAATAATGGCCCTTATTCCTAAACGGTTGAGCAAATGGGATATGCAGTCAGAAGAGAATTTATTTCTGCGCATTATGACACCTCAATTGTTGCAATGGTTCCAATATTGATGTCGCAGCGTACACTTAAGGGGGTACTACACCCCTGCCAAATTTTGTGCCTATTTTTGCATTTTTTCTCAAAAATTATAGCGCATTGGGGACAAGTAAGATATGTATATTATAGGGGCAAGGACTACAACCACTGCACTGGAAATTTGATTTCAGCACAGGCAATAGTTGTGGAGTTACAGTCAAAAATGAGGGAAAACCAATATTTGATCAATAAATCAATAACTACTTGCTTTGAGTTGCTGAATTATCAGTACAGTAGTTGTAGTCCTTGCCCCTATAATATACACATCTTACTTGTCACCAATGTGCTATAATTTTTGAGAAAAATACAAAAATAGGCACAAAATTGGCCAGGGGTGTAGTACCCCCTTAAATGAAAGTAACCCAAGATTTGAAAGTTGCAACAAAATTCTATTGCCTTGTATTTAGTATCCATGGAAGAAAATGTTTTCGGTGCTCATTGGGTGAATTTGGAGGAGGTCAAAGCAAGTTCAATGTTTTCTGTGACCAAGAAGGTCACAAGAAATGGAAGACCAAGGGTTACATCTGTTGTTTTAACACCTCCCAATTCAGTAAATTTTTAATCTAACTTTACCACTGAAAGGGCAACTTTCAATTGTTTGTATTTGAATGAACTGAAACTGAACCAAATTCAAATGGGGCAGAGTTCCAGAGAAGTTCCAGAAAGATACAGTTTAGCCAAAATGAAAAAAGAAAACAAAACAAAATTCCTCCTTCAGTTGATGTGGAGGAACCACCCAACTCTAATTTTCTAAAAACAAGTAAGAATAAAATTGTGAAAAGTGTTGTATTTGCTGATATCTTGTATGTACTTGATGTAAACTATACTTAATTAGAGTTGTCTGCTTAAGCCACCCTTATTAGTATGTACCAAAATGCACAATGTAGGGGAGCTCTAGCTCACCCAATAGAACTGTCATTTTTGAAAATGTCTCATTTGTTATATTCATTTTTGTTCTATATATGTCATGTATACAAAAAACCGCTACCTTTCCTCAAGCCATTAGTGACAACAGCTCTCATAGCACTCAAACTTCAGTAAGTGAATATTTTCTACCAAGCCAGCACAGGAGATGGTGGGGTGCTTAGTAACAAATAACATGCCAATACACTTCTTCGCAAATGCACTGCTTTGTAACCAAGGTTGTGATCACACCGGTACCTCTGAATTTGGTTTATATTTCACAAAATTAGGCTATTGTCAAGATTTAATTAACGGATTCTAAGACGGCTTATTCTGTAAAGCCCATTTTAGATGGAGCGTTTACCGCACGCGGTACAGGTGGTTGACTACTGCAAGTAAAATAAGTTCCATGTAAATAGCACTACTGCTTGGGTTAGCAAGATTTTCCGCCTCTGTTTAGAGACATGCTCTAAATAGAAGCGGTATATAATTCCCCAAATGGGACCAGTGGCTGGGCCAATAAAATGCTAGAAAACAGGTCAATTCACCACTACATACCAAAGATAAAGGATCAGCTAACTTAACAAAATGAAAGTATTCAAAAGTAGAGTAGGCCTACATAAAAACAGTTTAAGAGAGGTAAAAAATGAACCAACAACAATGAATGCTAAATCTGCAATGCAGAAAACGCAGGCAAATATATAGGCCTATAAAAAACATTTTGGAACATTAAGAATTTCTGCATTAACATCTATGATATGACCAATATAATAAATGTGACATGAAAGCTCTGAATGTCCTCTTTAGAAACATGTGTAAAACACATTTTTGGCCAGGATCGACATGTGACTCATTCCCCTTGATCATGTCACAAATATGGAATAATATTTGTTTAAGGGCAACATAAAACTGCAAGGCCTATTTAACCTAGACCTTAAGGTAAATAATTTCAGGTAGGTCAACTTCATAATCAGTACACAGTATTTAATCATTTTCTACATTAACATAACAAAAGATAATTTGGATGGGTGTCCCTTGATCAACTTTAACGCTTGGGTTTTACTGCTCCGTGTAAAACAGACTTAACACAGCACTCATCTAGACCAGATGTGAAAATCAGTACGTATTTTAACTCTCCATGTAAAGGTACCTTAATGTATAATCCCTGGTTTGATACTAGGCCCTGAAGGCTTTGGTTGAAGGTAATACCCTGAATTGGCCCAGTTTTGTTGTAGTGTGTTTTCATATGACGTCGACCTTTATACAACCTGACATTTAATTGTTATTATATGTTGACCAAAACCAAAATGTGTTTGTAACATGATTATAATGTTTTAAGAACATTTTTGTGTTTGCTGGGTAACTTGTGGTGATTAATATGGTTATGTTTAAAGCAATCAATGTTTTCAATGCCTTATTGATTCACAGCAAATAACGTATATTAGAATTACACATATATATATATAAATAGGGTGTGAGTGAGTCCCGGGAATTCGAGTCCCGCCCGATAATCCTATTACCCGGGCAGGAAATTCCCTGCCCGGTACCCGAAATTCAACAAAAAAAAAAAAAAAAAAAATGAATTTTGCACATTGTTTTGTAATTTTAATATGAAAATTGATACATAGTTTTCATGTCATACTCTATTAATGATATCAAAATGCATTCAAATTCAATTTTCATATTAAAATTACAAAACAATGTGCAAAATTCATTTTTTTAATTTTTTTTAGGTCAACCATGATCCTAGCATTTAGGTCTAGGTCCAGAGACACTACAAAACCGAAAAAAAAAACTTTGAAAAAAAAAATTAAAAAAAAAAAAAAATGAATTACCCGAAAATCACACCCCTACTAATAACATAAATAGTAATAGAATAGAATAGATATTACAAAATGTACATCCAAGAATTCAACAGCAAGTTAGAAACATTTTCTTTCTACAATAAAAGATACCCTTATTAAGATGGCAACTACGTACACATCCTTTTGTTAGGGAAACCATACCTATTTTTACCCCATCACTAAGATGGAAGGTGGTAGGAATTAATAGAAATACAGTGGGTGCTTGGACCAAAATCTGTGAAACCATTGCGATCCAGTTATATGCTATAAGATGGGCCACATTTTGTTACCAAAGACATCAAGGGGACTTCAACAGCATTTCCTTGTGTTGACATCTTAACCCCCTGAGCACTACCTGCTGATCTAACATTGCCTCTGATTGGTCAATTACATGATATCTGCATTTTAATTACCAATCAGAATGGAGCTTTGCATATAATCCACCCCAATTTTATTTGAATGGTGAAATTATTCTAACAATGTTGCTGATTGGTCCAATTAATAATGAAACTTCGGCAGGTAGTTCTCATGGGGTTAAAAAGTGTCACAAAATGTGGACCAGTGTAACATTCATACTTTTGAAAACATTATTAACATGTGGTGTGTCAATTTCAGAATTGAGTTGGACGAGGGCCCATAGAGTTTCAAATGACCCTAATGTTTGGCTTGTGTAGTTAGTTACAATGGTATTTACTCAATTTAAATCATAGGAGGGTCTAATTTATTTATCTTTATTTTTCTGCTTCAGTCTGGCTACTTTATTGCTCTGAGTGGAGGCATAGACAGTTCAGCTACAGCCTGTATAGTGGCTTCCATGTGTCATTTGGTGTGTGATTCAGTAAAAAAAGGAGGTAAGTGTATGACAGGCTTATGAGTGTGAGTGTTTGTTAGACCCACCAAATAATGAGTTTATGACAGGCTTATATGAGTGTGAGTGTCTGTTGGACCCACCCATACTATGGAATGTGGGCATGTTGCCTATGGGGATCAACGCACGCTAAGTTAGGTCCTGCGTGAGCAAACTCAAAAATAGCGCAAATAACATGAGTGTACACAAAAGAAACTTTGCATGTAAGATGAGCGATGTCGCCAAGTCTGAACGCTGTAACGGCTTCAGCTGATTTCAAGTACACTTAGAGAGCACAGGCATAGAATATTCCAATCTGTATGTATCTATAGACCCACCAAATAATGAAGACCTAAATGTATCAGCAATGGGGGACCGTCCTTGTTACTGACTACCTGCAATGGAACTTTCAGGAGGACTATACTAAAAACATTGATCATGCACAAACCATTTGAAACATATTCAAACAATCATGTTTTGAATGTATTTTCGACCACACAGTGGAAACTGCATTTAATATGCCGCGTCAAGTCGGAGCAGCGTGGTATGTGATTGGTGTGAACAATCAGACCAGGCCACACTCGCATCAAACACGCTAGTTACCAGTGTGTGATTGGTTATGGCGTAAAGTATACATTGGTCTTTAATATATACTCTTTATTTCCTTCTTTGTATTAGATGACCAAGTGATACAAGATGTTCGTCGGATCACTGGGGACTCGAACTACACACCGACTGACCCTAGGGAACTAGCCAGTCATCTGTTGGTCACCTGCTACATGGGAACGGTCAATTCATCTGTTGAGACTTACACTAGAGCCCAGAACCTTGCAGAACAGATTGGAAGGTTGGTAATGGGCTATTCCAGTTGAATAACACACTACCCCTGTGGAAGATTGTGGAAATATCTTCCACAAGGGGAGAATGTTTTTCAAATGTAATAGGTCAGGGTTAATCATTTTGAAACCTCCCACTCCCCCTTAATCATAGTTAAAGACTCAGAAGATTACTGGACTGGTGATCTGCCAATGAATTATTCCTCGCTGAGTGCAGGGAGTTAAAAAAAAGTGCCTCTGAATTGCAAAAATGGCTGTTCCATTTAAAATCAAACCCCCTTTGATGGAGATTTTGGAGTTCCAACCAAAATCCAAGTTTGAATTATCATCTACAGTGGAAAAGGTGTAGAAGATTTTTAAATTCCAAACAAAATTGTATAATTTTGGGCAAGATTCAAGTGGATTTTAGCAAACAAAAATAATTTTTATGCTGTAGGTTTTGTTGCATTGTGATAATGTATTTAGAAATAACGATAAATAATCTAACAAAATGTTACCTTGTAATTTGTATGTTGACAGTTACCATGAGGCTATTACTATAGATTCTGTTGTCAATGCTGCTGTGGGTGTGTTTGCTAAAGCCACTGGCAAAGCACCAAGGTTTCGTGTTGAAGGTGGGAGCTCCAGAGAAAATCTAGCTCTACAAAATATACAGGTTAGTGGGGCAAATTATGTTGAAGCACAATCTTGGAGAAATTCTGAAGACTCAAGCAGAAAACAGTCAAAGATGATTATTGTGAAAAAGGTGGGGTATGGCAATATTCAGTAAAAAGGTTGCATAGAAAAAAGGGTGGAGCAAAAATAAAAAGGTGGTGGTCTGACCTCCGTACTACACATGACAGTGACTACATGATGGTAAGGAGTGACTTCAGGGTTCAGTGTGTGGATCTTATGTTGTACTAAATATAAATATATTTCAATGGAAATATTACAGATTTTGGTCAATGTCTGTATTATTTTGTCTGTATAATACACAGCTTTCAATTTAACCACTAGCAGGCTATATTAGAACATCTTTGATATTAACAGATCTGGTGCAAATATCTGCATTTTTATGATTTTTATGATCTTCTAAATGAGCAAATTGCTGAATGGGCAAATCTCCAAATGCCTGGAATAGTTTTAATATCCTATATTGTGGTAATAATAATCTTTCCTTTGTGTTTCAGGCTCGTTCACGTATGGTACTTGGTTACATGTTTGCACAGCTTAGCCTATGGTCAGTTGGTAAACCAGGTGGTCTTCTTGTGCTAGGGTCAGCCAATGTAGATGAAAGGTAACCAATCATAGAAGATGTCTTACGGTCTTATCCTTCCCAGAATACTTTGCAACATGATGCATCACCTCATTATAAAGGACATTCTTATTAGTTTGTACAGGTCCCCTTTGTTTTCCTGTTGAGAATGGGTTAAACAGAGTCGAAAGTCATGAAATAAACATGTTTTGCAAAATCTGGTTTTGCTCTCTTCATTGAGATACTTGTTTTCACTATCGACCCATGTTGCAAATCAGTGCAGTAAATTGAAATGGAAGAAATGCATTGTGGGAAGTGTAAGATATCTCCTCTGGTAAACAATATACTTGGGATTGCACATTACAATCTTGGGAAAGATTGCATGAACAAAAAGTTAAAGATAATTTGTTGACATGACTTTTAATTTCAGTATGACTTTGGTAATTTTATGGCAAGTTGTTTTGAACCATTTGACCTTTCATGGTCCTTCTGAAACACATCATTGTTTGAAGCTTAACTTTGCAGATATATTTTGAGAAAAGTAACAAGGTTTATAGTTGCAAGAGTGCAGAGTGGTTGCCCTGCACAGCACACAAGTCCTGTATTCAGCTCATGTGCAAATAAGGGCTAGAATCCACAACCAAGCTCTGCGAATGCCAACTACTCTGCACTCCACATCCCACCTCTTAACTAAACCATGTTTGTTTAATTATCAGCTTGTGTAGATCTTGCTGCTTAAAATGTTAATTAAAACTGGGCACATATTGAGATGCAAAGCCTATCAAAATAGTTGCAATAATAATGGCGTATACATTGTGCCTGATTTATTCATTGCCTATAATAACAGTTCCATCATTTTTATACTCCCCCATCCAGCCTTCGTGGATACCTTACCAAGTACGACTGTTCAGCAGCAGACATCAATCCTATCGGTGGTATCAGTAAAACAGATCTGAGAAGTTTCATAGGCTATGCCATGGAGACATTCAACCTGCCTGCACTACAGGGCATTATGGATGCACCGCCTACGGCAGAGCTAGAGCCACTTGCTGATGGCAAGATTGCACAGACTGATGAGGTTTGTAGATAAATGTTACCCTTGTAGTTCAAGGGAGACAAGGATTCAGGATTCCCACCGATTCTAGAAAAGTAAAAATCATGGAATTGCCAAAAAATCTACAAAAATGATAGATAAAAGTCACGCAGCAATTGCAGAGAAGGCTCAAAAGTCTTGGAAAAGTCATGCATTTTGATTGTTATCATGGACATTATCAGAAGTAAAGTCAAATGTTATGGGGAAGTCATGGAATTCTTTATGAAAAAGAAAAGGAGAAAATAATAAACATTTTGGCAAAAATTAGTGTAAAAGGGAGAGTCAGGAAAACAGGTTTATCTGTATAATTATGGAAGCATGGTTGGCTTGATGAGAGGTAGTTGGGGCCACTTTTGAGCCAAAGCTCACTACCATTAGCAAGATGCTGTGAACTACCAAATTGCAACAGTTTAAAAAAGTTGCTAACCTTAACCGATTAACTGTACTTTATTTACAGGTTGATATGGGGATGACTTACAAAGAGCTGTCAACATTTGGGAGACTCAGAAAGATCGCAATGTGTGGACCATATAGTATGTTTTGTAAATTAGTACATCAATGGAAAGATAATTGTACACCATCACAGGTAAGGTCATAGGTCATAACTGTGATGGACAAGCAAAGAGCATTCAGCTTAAAAAAATAAATGTACATTGCTGCATATAAAACACTGATATAAATATCTGTTTTTGCTGTTTCCCTCATTCAGCTTTATTTACTCATGTTGGGTCACAAAAAACAAGAGAATTTTGAAATGCAACAATCTATCAAGTGGTGGATCAGAATTTTAGTTATTCTACCTTTGAACAACTTAGCTCAATAAGTTGGTACTTGCCTCTTGCTAATAAAACTTTCATACTCTGCTTGCTAGCAGTTTTGAGATATTTCTAAAATATCAAGAGCTATTTTAAGAACCACTGAACCAATACTAGGCTTGTTTGTACTCATTTTAACACATTTTCATGCTGATTCCAAATATGTGACTCCTCGCCACAACTGAGCCCGGATGTCGCCAGTGCCACTATTGAGATATGCTCCATCGAACTTAACAATAAACAATAGGAAAGAAAGGATTTATTGACTGTTTTATTGATTTTCACTACTTAAATGTCAAGTACTATAGACATGATATACATCATTTTAAAGCTAATTTCAAGCAGAATATTTTGGTTGAATATCTCAAAAATGATGATTGGCGACATCCGGGCTCAGTTGTGGCGAGGAGTCAAATATGGTCATGACAATGCACAAAAAAACATGACATTGTCGTCTGCAGTCGACACCCACATGGAGAGAGTTAAATATTTGACTTCTATTTTGACATAGGTTGCAGAGAAAGTGAAGCATTTCTTCCGTATGTACTCCATTAATCGTCATAAGATGACCACACTAACACCATCATACCATGCTGAAGCCTACAGCCCTGATGATAACAGGTTTGATCTCAGGCAGTTTCTCTACAATCCTAGATGGACTTGGCAATTCAGGACTATAGATGACCAGGTATGTATCTATCTATCAATGCTATCAGTCAGTCACTCAGTCGCTTACTTACTCAATCACATATGTGACACGATCTGGTCCATGGGGGCCAAAGGCGGCAAATTTGAAATTGAGATATTGGCAAAATCATGGAGTAAAAAAACAATAAAATACAAAAGAAAATACACGTCATAAAACATCATAACTTTAGAACCAAGTATGTTAGACCTTTGGTGTTTTCAGTATATGATAGCCTATTATTACTAGAAAGAAATAATTATAGTAACTCAATTTTCAAAAATGGCTCCTTTGGCCCCCATGGAGCAGATCGTGTCACATATTCACTCACTCGGTTGGGCACCCATTCAGTAAGTATTGTTAAGATATATAAAAAATGTGAGTAGTTTCTTGAATATGTTAATGATTTTAGCACTTTTTGATCTTAGCTGGTAAAGAATTTGAGTGATGCCATTGTCAAATTTTTGGCTATACATGCAAATCTCATCTCAAATGAAAGTTTAGTCATCCTGCATTCATATTCAGCAATTAATTTGATCTAATTATGTTTGCAAAATCCCTCTCTGAGATTGTAAATTTTCCTATGCACCTTGTATACCAACTTGATTGTCACCTTGTTGGATTCCTTGGAACATAAGCTTTCAGAAAATGTATAACTTTGTTGATGTGAGATGTACAGTTTCAGAAATTCATTAATTTGAAGAAGAAAAGGACAAATCATCAAAATTGTTGCTTGTGACACAAATGTGCCCCACCATACGATGCATGACTAAGTCAATAAATTGGATAATCATCAACCAACAATGACAATGCTTTGATTTCTCATCAATGCTCTTTTGTTAACCAAAGAAAAAGGAAGGGCAGATGCTTCACAGACAAATTTAAGAGAAATTATTTTGTTAATTCTCTTGTATAATTATTTTCCACAAATCATTCATTTTTGTAAAACAGGTGAAGAAATTAGAGGATCAACCAACTACCCCAGTAACTACGCAATCACTTCTAGAAAAAGACTCTGCTGTATTCAACCATTCCAAATCTTCCAACAAATCAAAGCAAGCGCCATCAACCGTAAGCAAACCACCTGATGAAGAAGTGCCTAGTCCCAGAAGCCCACAGAGGGCGTCTCGCAAACGTAGCGCAGGGGATTCTGCACTTGATGGGAATTCAAAGAGAAGAAGAGATAGTTCCGATGGACTGAACACTAATAGTAATAACGGAAATGGACATTCTCATGCCGCCGGGGAGTCACCATTAAAACGGTTTGGTCAGTGGATCAAGGATAAAGTCTCAAGTCCTTGAAAAAGTTGTGGTGTACAAAGCAGTGCATGTGCATTGTTAAAAATGCAACTGTAGTACACTCCATGGTTGAGAATGAGGTGTGTCAAATGGGAGACACCCATAGTATAGTGCAATAGACTAAAAAAGATGTTTTGGTCATTAGGATCAGAATCACATAGTTTCACGCCTGGTCCAATGTTTTCATAATATTATGGTCTTTTATACCTTAACATTGATGTCTAGCTATCACTTAAACAAATATGATTCCACGTTTTGAGTTAAATTGCTCCAGTGGTTTAAATATTAGAAGTGAAAAGACATAATACAATAGACTGGTTTGCGGTCCTTTGTGATTAACAATTCACCCCAGCTATGCCCTTTGATAAAACACAACACATCCCCAGTCACCTCTCTACCCAGAGAAATGTAGACTACTTACTTTGGATTATGACTTCATCCAATCTGAGATAAATGTTAATAAAGTAAATGTCTGTGGGTGATAAATCTTAACCAATAACAGATAGGTAAGCATGAATATTTATCTTGTTTGTGATTTCTTATGAATAATTAATGCATTAACCAATGCACATGCAGCCATGGGGCGTACCTTGCAGGTGGACTGGGTGGATGGAGTCCAGGGGCCCAAGGGTTCAGGGGTCAGAGCAAAGACAAATAGGGATAGGGCTGATAAAGGAGATGTTAAGGGTCCCATACTGCTCCTTATCCATTTGGGCCCCTGCATGCAGCCCATATCGAGGGTTGACAAACAGAAGGCTTTAACTCATGAAGGATTCCTTGTGAGTTAAGGCCTTCTGTTTGTCAACCCTCGATATGATCCAGCTGGGAGTTGGGCAACACTTGAGTCTGCATTCCTTGGGTACAGTCAAATAAGTTTCACAACATATGCATGTATAGTAGATGCATTATTAATGAGGCATCATCATAGCCAGTGCATTGTATCTGGACGTCAGTAGACCCTTTTTTCTTGAGGCAAAACAGAATATGTATGTTAAAATAACAGTGTTTATAGATTATGAATGGTGAATTGTAATGTTTTGAAAGTTACCTTGAAGTGGTGTTAACAACATTCCTTGTACCGTAAGTGTAAACGTAAACTTTTTGATACATTGATTATCATTTGTTTTGAAAGTTGCCCTTCATATTGGAATCATATGTATATTTTTGTACAAGGAACATATCACATGTTGTGTTATGGCAATGTGAGATTGGTATTTTATATCACACCTGTTTGATCTCATCAAATAATGCGACATAATTTTGATGCAAAAGTGTGAAGTGATCAAGTGACACCTCTGATGTAAAGTGAATTGTTTTATTTCCAAATATGTATACATGTTCTTTGTAATCCAACATATACCCATAACTTACTTACAATTAATCTGTTACTGTAACACCAAGATAGCTAACCATCGCAAGTAATGTTATTAGTGAAGTGCAAGTCAGAAATCAAGTCATTTTTATATTGTGTATCTTTTGTGATTTTGTGCCAAATTAAAAGAAGCAAATATATTTTGAAATTGCAATGATAATTATCATCACCAAAGGTTTCAAAAATATAAAAATTAATTGCTAATATTTTCTTTTATAATGGTTCCATGTTACCTTGTGCCTTTATTTGTTACCAAATATTTTTACATAACATGTGTGACATTAATATCTAGTGTGTACCTTGTGAAATTATATAATCAAGGTGTTAAATGTAAGGTTAGATTAGGTTATAAATCTTTGCAACTGGACTTACTGTTTTTGTTGACTACAGTATCACGTCATATCTCTGACGCTTCATCAGGCTTAGTGATGTGAATTGGCTCTGTGTTATTGACCTGTGACGTCAGGGTGGTAGGTGTGACGTCACACTGGAGTCGCCGAGGAATTTTCCTGATGGTTGGTTCGTAGCTGTGAGACAAGTTGTGGCGTAGTCCCCCTCCGCGATTCAAAGTTGGTTCCTCCCTGCGAACATATATTGCTTCCTTTACCCCTCTTTCGAACCACCTCTGTTCTTTGTCGAGCACAATAAGGTCTTTATCCTCAAAAGTATGCTTGGCTGCTTTGAGGTGCGTATAAACGGACGAATCGTTTAACCCTGTTGAGCTGGGGCGACGGTGTTGGTACATCCGTTTATGGAGCGGTTGTTTAGTCTCTCCTGTGTAATAGTCATCACAGTCTGTATCCTGGCAATTGATGGCATAAACGATGTTACTTTGTTTGCGCTGAGGAATCTTGTCCTTAAGGTGGAATAACTTCTGTCTCAGTGTGTTACACAGTTTTAGTGAGACAGGGATCTGGTGTTGTCCAAAAATCCTCTTTAATTTCTCAGAGACATCTGAGACGTACGGTATGGGGATGCCAAAATTACGAGTGCTCGTAGAGGTCAATAACACAAAGCCAATTCACATCACTAGGCCTGATGAAGCGTCAAGTCCAGTTGCAAAGATTTATAACCTAATCTAACTTTATTCAACTACCTGGATGAATCAGAATATTCATAGATATGTTAAATGTAAGCTTATCATTTACATAATTGTGGTATCTATCATATCAACTTTTTAGAGCACAGGCTAACTACATTAGCTGCTTGGATACACAAATGATAACCACCTTTGTTTGACCTTTTGTGCACAAGGCAGCCAATACAGTTAGCATTTGTGTGCTCTAAGCAATCAATATATATATTTTTAATTATTTTTACATGGATATAGTCTTACCAACAATATTTTGAATATAAACCCAGAAAACAAAGGATAGCGGGTCTTACTATTTCCCAACCTTTTGCTATTTGTTTCCCAAGATGGCTGCCAAATCAAAAGTATCCACCTGACTGATTTTGAAACACTCTTAAACATTGAACAAATTTTAATCTTTCCCCAGAGTAGGCCAGTGCACAGTGCGGCCGGATTCGATCCGGCGACCTTCATATTACTAGCATGACGCTCTAACCAACTGAGCTATAGAGGCACATTGGAGAAGAGCGGAAGATATAAATCTATAGGTATTAGGTTCGAATGATGTTCGTCGCATTCCTAGCGGAAGGCATCAGAATTGCATATTTACTCTTACACATTACTCAAAGTTTCAAACTGCACTACATTAGCGTTCATCACCACAACTTGCATGCAAAATTCAAACAAGCACCACTTGATGTTCGTGTGACGCAATGGCAAAATAAGTCGGGGTTGCTCTCCATGAGTGACACACAAATATGAAGTCTGGATGCTCTAGTCTAAACACTTTGTTTGTAACAGATGGATTAGTGACATTTTTTTCCATGTAGTTTACTTGTAAAGTTTCAGAAAAAGTTTTATTCACCATTTTGTGAACAAAGCTGTGATGTATAAGAATCTATGTCCAATTTACATTAACCACTTGGCAAACTATATGAGAGTCAGGGGTACATATGCTGTTTGTTGTTTCTCAGCTACACTGATGAATCTTCAAGGTGTAGATTTGGCAACTCCTTGAAGAATATGTTTCAAATTATCATAAATTTCGGAGCAACTTTATTTAATATCATTGCTATTATTCCCAAACATAATCCTAACACTAAACCTAACCTTTTAACCCCCTGGACACTGCTGGTCATCACACAGCATTTCTGATTGATTGATAAATTGAAATTCTCATTTCAGTTGCCAATTATGACAAAGCTTTTAACTATTTATGGTCAAACTTGCATTTGCAGATGATCTTATTAATACCCTCCTTGATTGGTTCAAAATTGGACACAATATTCATTTTAACCAATCTTTTTGGGTGACAACAGTTATAATTAACTTAAGCCATTCAGGTAACCCCATTTGAAATTTACACTCCCTATATGTGGAAGATTGAAGTCATACATGTACCTTCCATAGGGGGTGTATGTATTTCAAATGGATTAGCCCAAATCTTACCCTAACCCTAATCACTATCTATTACCCTAACTTTGACCCTAATCTTAATCCTAAGTGCTGCCGAAAGTGTTAAAAAAGTTAGAGATTGTAGCCTGTGATTATCTTGTGACATGTAATTAAGAATTGGTGTATTATAATAATATTGATGGGATTATATGCAAGCTGCCCGTATAACTTTTGTTATTGAAAGTGTGTGATATTGGCCCTTGTATTGGTCATGTTATCAGACACAAACATTATGTTGTGCAATTTTTTGTCTATTCCTACGATATCATATCGCTGGAATTAGAACATTATACCAGCAAAGACACTGCCTATAGTTTTCTTTGACAAAAATGGTTTTATGTATATTTTGTGATTTATCATAGTGTATTTTATTTCAAAAATAAATTTGAAATATTTTGTTGTTTGACATGAATATGTATGAAGGTTGCTGTATTCAATAAAGGATATGTGATAGGATCAAGGGAAATGAGTGATATTTGAACCTTAGCCCACAGGCCAGGGTCCTTAAACTGTGGATGGACGGCACACCCAGCCAGGTGCTGTTTTCCTAGTAGGGCTTAGTGTAGGTCTTCCGGTTACCCTAACAACCAAAAAAAATCTTGTTCTTTGTTTGTATCATCTTGTTTTATGATTCCATTTTGATACAGTCTTTGTCCATTTGATAGTGGGCATTTCTTTTTTATATATAAATTTCATTTCAAAGTAACTGACTATCTTTTTGCTACGGGCTGCTTTTTATCTTTTGATGGTGACATCAGGCCCCAAATTCTCATCAAACAAATATGTTGATTTTGAATTATTAGCATAAAAGGTGCTCACATTCTTCGTGTTTGTTTTCTGATAAATTGCATGTAAGTTGGCAACCAGTTTGCACCAAAAGGGCTGTTAAGGGGGTACTATACACCCCTGGCCAATTTTGAACCTATTTTTTCATTTTTTTCAAAAATTATAGCGCATTGGTGACAAGTAAGATATATATATTATAGGGCAAGGACTACAACTACTGTACTGAAAATTCAGCAACTCAAGGCAAGTAGTTACTGATTTATTGATCAAATATTGGTTTTCCCTCATTTTTGACTGTAACTCCACAACTGTTGTCTGTGTTGAAATAAAATTTCCAGTGCAGTGGTTGTAGTTCTTGCCCCTATAACATACATATCTTACTTGTTACCAATGCGCTATAATTTTTGAGAAAAATGCAAAAATAAGCTCAAAATTGGGCAGGGGTGTTGTACCCCCTTAACTGATGTAAAAAACTTAAAATTGAATATTTTCAACATTCGACTCATTTCTCTTGATTGTGTCATATATTTGAATAATATCGTTATGAATTCGGCAGACGGCCGAATCCAGATTCAGCTTTTGGTAAATTCATTTTTTACGATGCATTACTTTTGAATTTGAGAATAAGGGATCAATGCTGTACATAATAGAGGGCAGCATATCAATTTTTTAATGGAGATCAGATGATAACAGCATAGCAAGTATTCAAAAGAGGGCGGCATACAGGGTTAGCTAACGGTGACTCGCAGTACGGTCAAAGACGATAACCGTTAAAAAATCGATATGATGCCCTCTATAGGTAAAGCACTGATCCCTTGTTCTCTAATTCAAAAGTAATGCATGCCTAAAATGGATTTACCAAAAGCCGATCGGCCGTCTGCCGAATTCATAACGATATGTAATTGTAAGAGTTATGTATAACTAGATTTTAAAATATTATTCAAAATGTTATTCAAATATATATCACAATAACTGACCCATGACATTGTGTATTCAGAGTTTGATTTTCTAAGTGTGGGGTTTTTTTATTGACTGTTATGGGGGATCAACCATGTAATTTAAGAGTATCAAAGAATGATGTGTAATAATCTTGGTAAAATAAAAAGTACAAAATTTAATCAAATACTGGAACGTTTAGTCCGATACCGTCGGACATATCAAGCAACTGATTCAGGTTATTTGCTCATGTGAGATGGCGATCAAATCCTTTTAGTGGCTTGTCCCATGTGTGAGAGATTTGAAAGCGTACATAGTCCTCTCCTGTTCAGCGTGACCTATCAACCTGAATCAGTCACCTGATGATGTGTGATGGAGTTAAACAAAACATTGTGTTACAAAATGTAAGTTTGAGTATTTGATTTAATTTTGTACTTTTGATGTGTAATAATATCATTATGAATTCGGCAGACGGCCGAATCCGGATTCGGCTTTTGGTAAATTCATTTTACGCATGCATTACTTTTGAATTTGAGAATAAGGGATCAATGCTATACATAATAGAGGGCAGCATAGCAATTTTTAACGGAGATCAGATGATAACAGCATAGTAAGTATTCAAAAGAGGGCGGCATACAGGGTTAGCTAACGGTGACTCATAGTACGGTCAAAGACGATAACCGTTAAAAAATCGATATGCTGCCCTCTATAGGTAAAGCATTGATCCCTTGTTCTCGAATTCAAAAGTAATGCATGCCAAAATGAATTTACCAAAAGCCGAATCCGGATTCGGCCGTCTGCCGAATTCATAACGATAAGTAATTATAAGAGTTATGTATAACTAGATTTTTAAATATTATTCAAAATGTTATTCAAATATATATCACAATAACTGACCCATGACATTGTGTATTCAGAGTTTGATTTTCTAAGTGTGGGTTTTTTTTATTGACTGTTATGTGGGATCAACCATGTAATCTAAGAGTATCAAAGAATGATGTGTAATAATCTTGGTAAAATAAAAAGTACAAAATTTAATCAAATACTGGAACGTTTAGTCCGATACCGTCGGACATATCAAGCAACTGATTCAGGTTATTTGCTCATGTGAGATGGCGATCAAATCCTTTTAGTGGCTTGTCCCATGTGTGAGAGATTTGAAAGCGTACATAGTCCTCTCCTGTTCAGCGTGACCTATCAACCTGAATCAGTCACCTGATGATGTGTGATGGAGTCAAACAAAACATTGTGTTACAAAATGTAAGTTTGAGTATTTAATTTTGTACTTTTGATGTGTAATAATATGTAAGATAGGGAATTGATTTGATATTTAGTTTCTGGGTTAAGCATTTAAAATTGGACAAAGCTAGCATATGCTAATCAGCTATGTTATGCATATATACTAATCAATATATTATGCAAATTTATCATATGTGTCTCTTATTTCCTCTGATTGGTTGCCATTCAGACAAACATGCTCTGATTGGTTGCCATTCAGGCAACTAAGGCTCTGATTGGTTGTCATCCAGACAACTAGTGCTCTGATTGGTTGCCATTCAGACAACTAATGCTCTGATTGGTTGTCATCATGCGATTGGGGGGGCTTTGGGCGCCAGCCCCCGGGTCAAAGCAGGGGCGGCAAAATCGAAGGGCAGCGGGAAGAAGAAGAAGGCGGCAAAAAGAGGGGCGGAAGAAGAAGAAGGCGGCAAAACGAATTAGTAAAGAAAAAAGGGCTGAAAATGTGAAAAAATTGTTCTTTTCAATCAAATGTGTTGCTTTTTGGGGTGTAGCGCTATAAACCCCTTTTTTTTTGTTTTTGTTTTTTTTGTTTTTTTTTTTTTTGCTCTTCAATTTTTCAAACGACCGAAAAAAATTTGGGGCAACCTTTTCGGGCTGTTGAGGAAGGGGCGGCAAAATTGGATTTTCTTCAGCCCCGGGGAAGGGGCGGCCACGGTACGCCACTGGTCATGCAGATAACAAGTGCTCTGGTTGATTGCCATTCAGACAACTAATGCTCTGATTGGTTACCATCGAGACAACTAATGCTCTGATTGGTTGTCATGTAGACAACTAGTGCTCTGGTTGATTGCCATTCAGACAACTAATGCTCTGATTGGTTACCATCGAGACAACTAATGCTCTGATTGGTTGTCATCCAGACAACTAGTGCTCTGGTTGATTGCAATTCAGACAACTAATGCTCTGATTGGTTGTCATCCAGACAACAAGTGCTCTGGATGATTGCAATTCAGACAACTAATGCTCTGATTGGTTGCCATTCAGACAACTAATGCTCTGATTGGTTGTCATCCAGACAACAAGTGCTCTGGTTGATTGCAATTCAGACAACTAATGCTCTGATTGGTTACCATCAAGACAACTAATGCTCTGATTGGTTGTCATGCAGACAACTAGTGCTCTGGTTGATTGCCATTCAGACAACTAATGCTCTGATTGGTTATCATGCAGACAACTAGTGCTCTGGTTGATTGCCATTCAGACAACTAATGCTCTGATTGGTTACCATCGAGACAACTAATGCTCTGATTGGTTGTCATGCAGACAACTAGTGCTCTGGTTGATTGCCATTCAGACAACTAATGCTCTGATTGGTTGTCATCCAGAGGATGATTAAGTACATCCCTTAATCCATTGCAAAAGAGTTATCGGCAGGGTTTCAACTGTCACAGTAGCTTGCAAATTGTGTATGTATTTATAGAATTTTTCAACTTGAATTCTATGGGCTCCCCACTTTTTGAAAAATTTATTATGTTTTTTCTTTTTAGCATAATTGCAAATGTTAGTGCATATTTGTATTTTGGCCCCCCCATATTTTAATGGCCGCACCACATTTTTCAACCTTACTTCAGCCCTGGATCTGTACTGTCTACTCATAGATATAGAAGATACTTAAAACTACACTATTATGAAGAAATTCATTTTCTGAACTTGGCCGTTAGCTCAACATCTAGTTGGCTGCATAGTTTACCCAGTGGGCTTTTGGAAGTATCTGCTGATTGTCATCTCATATTTGAGGGCCCAAATGACTTCTGTAAGGGAGTAACTGTATGTCTCCTTGTGAATATCAACTCTCCTTGTTTGTGGTGATCATGAAGTATTCATAAGCAACTTGGGGTCTTTATTATTATTATTTTTTAATTCTCTTTATGAGTTGATTTGTCATTTGCTTTTATCCCTTTCATATTTTTGAAAATCCATATATTTTGGTTGGTTTGATTTCACTACTTTTACTATATACAATTTATTCCTTTAGTTTTATATCAAACTATTATGAATTTGGAGAACCTAAACAGTTATATTGATGTTTGGATGAGTTACACATGAGTTAGTGTATGGGTTTTCCCTATTAATAAGTAGGATTTCTTTTAAAGGCATTTCATAAGGACATGTGACTATGGACCATTTGCACGGTCATCTCAAAACAAGGCCATACCCGCAAAGTGAACATGTTGTGTGTGTGTACGCATTTCAAACAAATGTGTTAATTACAGAATGCTCTTTGCAAACGCCGCCTTATGCCACATTGCTAGAGAAATACAGAAAACAAAAATGCACTGTTTGCGCATGCATTTGCAGGGAGAACCTTGTTTTGATAGCATGATGTTGTGCAAAGTGTCAGTTATTCTCTTCTAGATAAACTTTGACTACTGTCTATATTAATGAAGCTGTAGATGTTTCTGCTATAATAAAATTTCTTAGTAATTTTAAACCATAACTTGTGTGTGCAGTAATTGGTTCGTTCATTCATATATTCTTGAATTATGCAGGGACTGCCTTTTGAGGAGAGTGAGAGCAATCACTCTCTATGCTCTCCTTAAATTTGATTTAAAGTGATTTTTAGCTCTCCTTAGTTGACCATTCTCTCCTTACATTCTATTGTAAATGCTATAAACAGCTCTCCTTGAAGGCTCTAGAAGAATGCACTCCTGCATATTCCAAAAGACAGTCGCTGATTATGCCTAACAGATATGGACATTGCAAATTAAACATATCACCATGATCACAGTCACAGGTTATTCACAGAAATTGCTTTCATAATTCACAAGTTGGCTGTATATTTCCCGACATATCTGACATATCACCTGTCCGATAACCCAGGGCAATAATCAATCTGTCTGGCAACCAGAATTTCAGATGACCCTACACCATCCGGCAGGCTTTTGAAATGAGGGTAAAACTTTTTAAAACTTCAAATGATATAGAGTATTATTTACTTCCCCGACCACTGTAAATTTAAAGGTTAGATTATTTCAGCCCATAATATTGAAGTCCCTATAAAAGTTGATATAAACTCCTCAACAATAGTTTGGAAATTATCATGAAAGTTCATCTGTGTTGGTAATCAAATAAATGAAGAATTGAACTTTTGTTCACAACACATAAAGTTGCTCACCTGAAATTTTCGGTTGCTAAGACTACCCCCGTCCTTTGAATAAGGACGGGGGCGCTACAACTTAGCAAGAGTCTACGATCCAGTTCTGACGTCACAAGTCAGGAGTCGTCAAATCGGCCAACGAACTGGATCAGTCTGCTGAAGAAGGTTGTAGTCTTAACAACCGAAAATTTCAGGTGAGCAACTTTATGTGTTGTGAACAAAAGTTCAATTCTTCATTTAATAGTTTGGAAAGTTATTCAAGCATCTGTTGCATATCAATAGATAGCTACAATACTCCTCTTTACAATGACACCCAATTTGAAACAATAACATTTTTCACAGCTGAGTACACGCCTTGTGAATGTAGTGGGGTCTCAAACAGAATTTGCCAAATTAACCATTATTCTGTGCTCAAAAAACGCTAGCCACTAACCTCAATAGCAGGTGGAAAAACCACAGGCAGCCACAATAGTCACCTCATGCTGCTCACCGACCTGGTTACACGTTACTGTGGGATGGCATTCCATTCTTCAAAAAGGATTCGTCGGAGGTCATTCAATGTGGTTGCATATGGGCTTCTCTGGCACGCACAGCACTATCAAGCTGGTCCCAAAAGTGTTCAATCGGGTTGAGGTCTGGCCCCCGGGTCTGGCCTGATGGCAGACCAGTTTGTCTCTACTCCCATATTCTGTAGGTAGTCGTTGACTACCGTGGCTATGAGTGGGGTCATCTTGGAAGATTGCATTAGGTCTCAGATTGTGAAGATATGGGATTGCAGCTTGCTGCACAGAATAATGGTCAATTTGGCAAATTCTTTTCGAGACCCCACTACATTCACAAGGCGTGTACTCAGCCGTGAAGAATGTACCAAAGATTAGTACTGTTCAGGTTTTACTGCATAGGGTCTTTTGCACAGAAATACTGGGCATCTTCATTTTATTGAATAATAAAAAATGGTAAATAACTATTGACACACAAACCACACATATATTATGAGAAAGAACTTTTGATTCATAAAGTTTGTTTTCCTTACAAATAAAAGCACACATGAAACATGTATCTTCATGCAGCCATATTTAATATAAACACAATCTTACATCTTTCCATAAAATACAATGGGATATCCCAGTTGAAATCCATACACCCCCAATGGATGACATGACCTAAATCTCCCACACAGGGGGTGTAGATTTCAAATGGAGTCACCCATTCAGGTAACCCATTTGAAATTCACACTCCCTCTGTGGGAGATTATTTTCATGTCATGGGTGTATGTATTTCAGGTGGAACAGCCCAATACAATAGAAAATGTAAACTCTTCCTTTTACAAAACAAAACTGGAAACTGGCCCCCTATGTCAAAACATATTGTAAAAAAAGAGATGCATACATAATATTATTCATGTACTGTTTTCCAATGGAATCAAAGAGCCTTGACAAAGTCGATCAAATTGTTTACTTTGGTGCTTAACAGTGTACTGAAGTGCTTAACAGTGCGCTCTAATAAAACAGGCTGTTGCAGTTGAAATCCATAAACCCCCTATAGAAGACATGACCTTAATCTCACACACAGGGGGTGTAGATTTTAAATGGAGCCACCCATTCAGGTAACCCCATTTGAAATTCACACTCCCTGTGTGGAAGATTAAAGTCATGTCAGGTGGTATGTGGATTTCAACTTGAATAATCCAATGCAACAAAACTGAAATGTACCCATTAGACATAACAATTACACAACAATTTGTATGGTAGAAACTACTTGGTTACTCTAGGTTGGTAAACTTAATGGACTTGAATCATTTCCTACAGAAGCCCATATCAGAGGGCTGTGCTTTCAATACTCGAGCAAGTTATCAGCATTCAAATAATTGCTAACATTTCAGTGTTCAAACCCATCTCGTAAATTTAGCTCATAGAATCAAATTACTGCGTATGGCACTTATACTCATGCAATGCATGATATTTATCCAGGCTAATGCAAGTCTGCTTACTACATGAACAGGTTTGTTCAAGTAAAATCAATTTCATGCAATACTTGACCGAGCTACATGTATACTGTAAACGTTCGCCTAATGGCATATGGGCTCCCTTGACATAACTGGAATTTTAGACACAAACTAAAAGTACCCTCCCATTAAAATCCCACCAGCAAATAAGGGCACATACCCATAATTCTTGTTGGGATTCTTTCGAGGAGGGAACTCCCTATTTGTACATGAAATTTACCCCAAGGCAAAGGAGCCCAGTGCGCCATTAGGCAAATGTTCACGGTAATGTAGCTCCATAATGCAACTGAAACACATCAGCTTGGTCAGTACTGTATAGCAAATGTTTTGTCTTTTATATTGTTTTGCCATTTCTCCAATTCTGAACTTCCCATGGATACACTAAACAAAGATATTATAAAGTTGATACATGTATAAACATTTTTGTTTGGTATATGGGTAGGCAGACATCTTAAAAATTGTGGGCGATGCTACAATTAAAGATTGCTGACAGCGACAATGGGTGAAGCATCGATGGATGAGCGAAAGATCAAACTATTTTGCTTCTATTGCCTAGCCCTCATCCATGAAGGAAGTAGGTGTAAACCCTCTTGAGGTTTCCATCCAGTGTTAAAACACACTCAAATACACCAACAAATGAAGTCTAATAGTGGGATCATATTGGCAAGAACAAAATCTTTACAAAAATATCTGGCAGACAATCTTGTATCATTCCATATCAGCTGCTTGATTAACCAATACAGATAACAAGCATAACATGTCCTGCTATCCTGAATAAAGAAATCGATGATTTACGGAATTTGTTTAGAAAGTAATTTTTTTCTGAGTCATGGTTTAGCAGTGACATAGCTTGGGACACCAACACAGCTTTTTATCCATCATATCGGCGTAGTGTTTACAATTGAATAAAGATGCTGTGATTGTGTTGTAAGCTACGTGTATGTCGCTGCTAAACCAAGGCACTGAACAAGTTCACTTTTGAAGCAAATGTCAAAATGATAGAGTTGGATATCAGCCTACATACTGTGATTTACAAATCAAGCAAATCTACTCAAATACACCTGCTTTGAACCCAACCAACAAAGCTATTTTGATCACCAAGAATTCGTACACAGAACATCAAAATCAAACAAGAAAGACAGACACAGATTGATGGACCAGCCAGCAATTGATGAATGAAATTCTAGTTGCCTTGATGTTTAGTGAACAGTCATACCTTTGCATGGTTGTCTTCAGTTATCACAACTGTAACAACTTCTTGACAGAATGAATATACCATCTTGATAAGACTTTTCAGTAAGTAGGTACAGTATTTCTTCTAATCCCATAAAAATTGTGTCACTTGTCAGATATTTTTAGCCTGAATTCAGGCTTTTTAAAAGTACCATTTATTTCCAGCTCATTTGAGTCTTCTTACCCCAAATTTATATGCTATTTCAGGGTTTTTTCACCAGTTTCAAGCTTTTAGAGCAGTATTAAGTGGCAGCAGTGATCGCATGAGTGTAATACGGTGAACAGATGATCACTGTGTCTGTTAACTTGATACAGGATTTGATGTGATACTGTAGCCACTTGCTGAAATGCAAGACTCAGGAGATTTATTAATTTCTTTGTCCAATATCTGTAACCATCTCTGCTATAACTATTTGGATATAGATAAATTGCTAACAAAACACTGACATATTATTTTTGAAATTCCACAGGCCAAAGGCAAGCAATGTATATTTCAACAAATTGTCACTTTTGTGTGAAACAATTTCAAATCCATTATGAATATTTCATGACAGACTTTGGTAATTGTATTGGTATTCACCGATACTGGTTACAATCTGCAGCTGCTCCATCATGGTGTCATGGTTTTTACATAATGTCAAATACTATAATGAGTATAACTGTCCCAATACAAGCTGTGTATTTTGATTGCTCCAGGCACCAGTCGTGCACAGGGACAATAGTAACAATAAGAACTTTGCATTGCAAAATTTTCCCCTCACTTGGCTATTCCAGTTGAATTCCATACACCCTCTGTGGAAGACATGACCCTAACCTTTCACACAGGGAGTGTGAATTTCAAATGAGGTTACCTGAATGGGTGGCTCTATTTGAAATCTACACCCCCTGTGTGGGAGATTAAGGTCAGGTCTTCCATAGCAGGTGTATGGATTTCAAATGGAATAGCCCAGTGGGGGTAAGGAATTGACAATCGGCAGAAAAACATAACCATATGGATGAAATGAAACAAAAATACATATTGACGAGTTAAGCAAGGAATATATCGATTACAAGACCTTTGGTATTCAACTTAAAATACAGATGTCAAAGGCCACAGGGCATCTTTTCATGATGCTGAGCACATTTTTTTGCAGACTCTGCGATAATTTATCTAGTGATTGGTTAGAAAAGATAATACTCTGCGCAGACTGTCCTGCCTTACCCCTACCCTTAATTGGCAGCATAGTACACAACTTGAGTACTACTGTATAAGTGGTAATTTTCGCGAGGGTTTTATTTTCGCGAATTTTGCGATTAGAGCTCCAACCTCGAAAATAACACCTCGCGAATGTATGCAATAATGTATTACAAGTATAGGGAAGGACTGGGCAATCGCGAAAATAACATTCGCGAAAATGTGTCTCTCACTCCAAATCGCGAAAATAACTGTACGCGAAAATTACCACTTATACAGTACTGTACTGTCTACAGGGAAATGCTGTATCAATGCTAATTTCTAAACATGATAGAGATAACATAGTATTAAGCTGTTCCAGTTGAAAAATATACACCCTCTATGAAAGACATGACCTTAATCTTCCACACAGGGGATGTAGACCTCAAATGGCGTCACCATCAAAGTAAACCCCAATTCAGTGTGTGGAAGAGTAAGGTTATATCTTCTATACGAATTGCATGGTTTTCAACTGGAATAGTCCATTACCACAGCAGCTGAAAGGAGTATCCCATCATGCATTGCAGTCTATCTGCTTGCTCCATAGCAAATGTATACAAAAATATAAACAAGAGCCGCTTAGATATTGAGAGCTATGGATAGTTTCACAATACTTTAGGGGTCATATTTTTTCAAACAAAAGTCTAAGCTTCCCTGATTTAAGCCAGTAATTGAAAGTTGAAGTGAGGGATGTTGTGTACATTTTCTATGGCACATTCAGTTATACTGCAAAGCATAATGGGATACTCCCTTCAGCTGCTGTGGTCCATTACCGTAATTAGTTTTGCACCATGAAGCACACACACATACAAAATAAATATAAAATAGCTAAGTGACCCTCTTTGACCCCATTTGATGATTTCAGATTGTACCTTTTTAAGTAATACTGACTACACAGACCTTAATCCTAAAGCCGAGATTCTGCTGCACCACACCCAGTAGATGATAGCATACCATACTACTATTATACACCAAGCCTTAGTGATTTTACCCTAAATACATCACGCTGATGTGCTCATCGCATACTTTAGAGTAAAGTTCAGCGTTCGCAGTGACGATGTTCACATCGATGAGTGCAAATTGGCAAAGGCTTTTAGGATATACTGAACAGGTGGTTTAATCTCTCTAATACGGCAACAGGCGGCATCTCTTTCTGAATTTCTAACACAGTACTTCCTTAAAATGGGTTTTTTTAGTTAAAATCCATACGCATTTTAATCGCCCACACAGGGGTGTGTAAATTGCAGATGGAGCCACCCATTCAGGTAACCCCATTTGAAATGCACACTCCATGTGTGGAAGATTAAGGTCATGTCTTTCACAAAAGTGTATGGATTTCAACCGGAATAGCCTAATACCACATTTGGATAATTTTACTGTACTTTCACTTTGATACTGAAACAGAATTTTGTGACCAACAAAATTAGGGCTACAGCATTATCTTGCTTTCCATCCTCAGGTTGTAATTAAGAGATATCTTCAAAACCTGGCAAAACCAGCGACTGAGCCTGGATTCTTTTGTGCGTAACAATAGAAACCAGGCCCAATCACCAGTTCTGCCAGGGGACTGGCAGTTGACTAGAAATTGGGTTTTGAAGCCATTCCTAAGCTATCTGTATAGACTGTGACATAGTAGTAGTAAGATGGCACAACTGGCCTGTCCCCTATCCACGCTTCATCCTGGTTTATATTCTAACAACGGATTTACACCTTTGAATGCTCTTGAAATCTTTATAACTCCACTCTGTCATGTAATAATGGGCTGCAACAGATGCTGTTAAGGGTATACATGCCAGCTTGCCCTGTTGAGTCAAAACAAAACTTACGAAAATAATACGTCGTTGGGCAGGATAAAGCTATGTGTTTGTGGCCCCTGAACATGTTTAAAACAAAACTGCCAACAAGTTACATAAGGGGTTTTGCTTTATACATGTTCAGAGGCCAATGACACATAGATCTGCCAGAAATGTGCCTGACCTATAAATCACAGTACACAAGGACTTCAAGTGTTTTACTAACTGTGAAAATCCATAAAAAAACATATGTTAGTGATATCAGGAAGTATCATGTAAGAAACTAAAAAGATACCCCATCATTTGAAAATGGTTTGAGCTTGGAAGATGCTCTCTAGACAAATATGTGTGAACAATAGGGAAGTCATCCAGCTTGAATACGATGCCCTCCGTAACATGAGGGAGACAAAAAAATAAAAGTTGTATGGGAAAAAAAACAAGACAGTTCATATGATCAGTGAGCAATCACTGGATTTGTTGACACGTTATGGTGAAATGATGCTGGGAGGTGAGGCGCTCTTCAAGTTTGTCGTGAGTCGAGGTGGAATTCCTTAGCGACCTTACACCACCGATGACAGTCAAAGTAGTAGTAGACCCCTCGTTCGTACGTACTGGTTTTGACCTGCGGCTCCATGCCTGGACCTCTTGTGATCCAAACTCTCTCATCTTTGTGATACCTCCAGTCCCTGTTGTATCTGTTCAAGAGTCAGAATATAATGAAAATCAATTCTAAATGATTCTTTTTATGTGCGTGTCTCAAATTTTGATCTGATTTTTCAGATCACAATAAGCCAAACAAATTAATTACAAGCCGATATCACTATGAATGATAAATCCACTGTATGGGATTATTGCACATTTTGTCAAGGGGGTTAATAGGTAGCAAACAGTACTTACAATTCTGCAGCCGCCGCTAACTGTAACACATCTCCCCCATGCGTGTAGTAGAGATAGAATAGCAGATCTTCACCATATCTACTTAGTTTGATGGGCGCTAATTGTTTCTCCCTAATGTGCAGGTTAGTTAAGTATTCTACCGGTACATGGAAGTCTATATCTTGTGGTCTGCTGGGTGAATCTGCCCACGGTGATTGGAAAGTACCATAAAGGTTTCTGAAAGGATTAAGTAAAAAACAAAAAATCAGCATCTCAAACAAAGTTTCCCTAGAATTTCTTTTTTTTAATTGCATGAATTTTTACAATACTAATGAAGCATCCATTTGCGAAACTTTCTACAGATGGTAAGGTTATTAAAACAATCACGGGTCTTTTTCAAATACTCAAAACCTAAGGGGCTTACAGGTGACATTAGAAGCTTTGAGTTTTCAAAGATTCAGTAGGTTTGTGCATGAAATTTGCTTTTTTTTTTTTTTTGGTAAAGAGAAAAGCATGTCACATTCAATCCTACAATGTGTTTCAGAGAAGAACGGCAGTCCCTTGCTCAAGATTGACGATGATGTTAATGAGCGACATACTCGGAGCTTTGTGTTCCTTTCAAGGGCGCCAATCTGCGCCAAAGTTTTGACTCACAATCGGCCAATCAGATTATTGGTCTGTTGCTATTATTGTCAGACGATTGATTCAGCCAATCAGAACCCCACTTCCGTGTTTACGCTCTGCTCGCTCTTAAAATGTAAACAACGGCCAAAAACTGTAGTGTAAACTCCAGATGTCACACCTCAGAATATCCGTAAAAAGATATTGAAATCAACAAAAGCTAATGGTCACGTCGCATCCAGCACATTAAAAAAACCCATTATGCTTACAGGCACATAAATACCTACACATACACCCTTGCATTGTGCATGTACAGGTGATGTACAATGCGTACAAAGTGACATTGTGGGTGTAAATATTGGTAGGAAATGACTTGTATGAAAACCCTATGGGCTTTTTTTCTCAGACTACACCTACCCACTTTTGTACTAAAAGCTATTCGCAGGAAGCTGCACTTGTTGGTATTCGCCCATAAGACCATTTAAAAACCTACACCTACCCACTCTATTTGTACTAAAAGCCATTCCCAGGAAGCTGTGCTTGTTGGTATTTGCCCATAAGACCATTTAAAAACCTACACAAACAACACACATACACCCGACTTACTCTGGTGAGTTGAGATTAAGGCCTAACGTTGTAAGATCACTACCCAATGCTAACTGCACAAGATTGGAGTCCGTCTCTGCCGCCCTGATGAATGTTAACAGGCCTACCATACCAAAGGGATCTGTTACCATACCTGCTGGGATGTTGGTGATTTTACCTTGGAAAAGAAAATACAAAATATGAGGAAATATGAGGAATATGGGGTATGAGTCCCAACTGAAATCATGATTTGTTCATAAGCAACCTGGGTATTTATGTCTTCTCAAAGGTGGTGGTTTTCCATGTCACATTAAGGACCATCACCCACACATTCTTATTCTGAGTTAAATTGCTCCAGCGGTTCAGATCCCGGGTGCTTAACAAAACATATTTCAGGCCTAAAATTTTGTTGGAGTTATGAGAAAAATATGAGCTTCCACCTGATACCAAAATCTGCATTTTGATGGGGTAAAGCAGGGGAATTAGGCTGTCACTAGGGTCACCCACCTTTAAACTCTCTAACCCTTTTTCTGTAAAAGCAATCTGCAATCTTATCTTAAACTCAGGCACATTAATTAGCCTGGGATGGTTTCAGGACCAAATTCTAATTCCTATATCATAAATTGGTTCAAGTTGATATTTTATGTAATCACCACCATAATCAGAACTTTATCACTACGGAATTGCTTCTGTATACGCAATTTTATGCAAAACATACGATTTACTTAGTTCTTGGTGATGAGAATTCTACTATAATTTGGCAATGAACTGGATAAAAGTTGGAGTTTACAATAAATGTTGTCCAATTTCGTGATTGTGATGCCTTTTGAGCTTACTCGCATGATATGGCATAGATATTTCTGCATTATTTTCAAGAAAAAATCAACAACTATGGAGGGCATGAATTTGAGATTGGGGTTTATTACACAAAATATGGTAAGGGATGAATAAGTGTGCTTACCATCTGGATGGATTCTAATCCCCCTGTTTTGATGGTTGTTGTTCTCGTTGTTTGCATTGCTGTTCGGTTTGTCCCCTGGAAATCTTGGCTGCTCTTTAATTCCCATTGCACTTTGATCTGTAAAATCAATTCAATTTATTTACAATCAAATTAATTACAGTTTAATTGAATACAGTAGTGAGGGTGCTAAACCAAATATCATCATATATCATAAGATTTGATACACCAAGGACCCAAATATTTTCCACCTAACGCTGATAGACCATAATATGGGCCAGTATAGGGAGGGAGTCTCAATTATATTATCTATTTCTGTGTATTTCACTCAATGAGAATGTTCTTCAAGTTCATGATATCACAGCAATACATGTATAACACAGCTCATTGGTATGCACTGGTTTTGAGCCTACGGCTCCATGATTCATAAATTGCAAAAATTGCTAGTTAGGCAAAAAAAAAATTTTTTTTTGAAATAAAAAAAATTCCACATTTCTTTTTTTTGAAATTGTGCGATTTTACAAATGCGCGCCAAGCTTTGAGACAAACCTTTTTTTTTCTTGGCCTTATAACAAAAGTGCTACGTCAAATACTAAAAGATGGTTTACAATTAGTGATACTGTTCATACACATGTGGACTCAAGGCTTACCCATTGATTTTGAACCTGGTAATGCTGGAAAATCCTCTACTTGCATCTGAAACTCTGGCGCTGGTTCCGTTGGCTTTGCACTGACAATACCGACTAAATACAGTGGTGAAACAAGAGAGAATGTGTCACAGAGTCACAAATTTTGGGGGCATAAAAAATCAAAACTGAAAACATGTGTGTTACAACTATGACAACTAATCGATAGAAAACAGCAACATACCAAATTCCAGTTGTAATTCATGGACCTGCTATAGAAGACATGACCTTAATCTCCCAGAAAGGGAGTGTAGATTTCAAATGGAGTTACCTGAATGGGTGCCTCCATTTGAAACCTACACTTCCTGAGATGAATATTAAGTTCATATCTTCCATTAATAGAGGTTGTATGGATTTCAAGAGGAGTAGCCCATTGGTTGTACAAGATGTTAAACACCACAAAAATTAATATTTCACAGATGGGCAGGAAGGCTTCTGTTCAAAATATGTAATACAAGTGGGCTGACCTGGGCCTGGGTGTTGTAAATGCTGGGGAGTTACAATTGATCAAGCCTCACAGAATCGCCTGTCAGGCAACACCAGACAACCAAAATACAATGCTGGGCAATCAAAATATGTGTGTAAGCACCCATCACATCACCCTGCACTTCATGTTTTGCCTTGTCTGGTGACTGAATAGGTGTAAAGAGCAGGGCAAGTATTTCTACAATGGAATTGCCCAATGAAGTTGACTTTTTTAATTTCTAAGAGACCTGCAAATGACTCTATTGACATTCAGGAGGGCGTTTTTTTTTGGAGCATGTAAAGAGTCACCAAAATTCAGGTTGAGTCAAGTAATTTGGACTCATTTTTAGCTCAAGTTAAGTCAAGTCACTTGAGTCACTGAATATCACTGCATGGTCAGTCACATTTCACCCCGAGTCTCAATTCATGACTTGTTACAACTCTTGTTTTTTTAGTTGCCCAGAAGATAATACAAATTGTAAATTACTTGTTCACAGTATTATAGGAGAACTGTGAGTTTCAATTTTGCATGTTCTAGCAGCGATATAAATTACTCTCTATTAGCACGAAAGTGCAAATTTCTTAAATGAAACTCTCTGTCACTCAAGATTTACAATTGTGGCACGATTTGGTCCATGGAGGCCAATGGAGCAGGTATGAGAATACATTTCAATGAAAAAAGAGGAAAATTCTGAAAATTGCACGTAAATATGGTAAAAATGCTCAAAACGGGCTAAAAAAAATACAAATGGGGAAATTTGAGCCAAAAATAACGAAATCCTTTAAAAAAAAAGAAAAATTCTCATGCCTGCAGGAAGCATTTTTGAAAATTGAGTTACTATAATTCATTACCTTATACAAACATCAGCCTATCATATACTGAAAACACCACAGGTCTAGCATAATTGGTTCTAAAGTTATGAAATTTTGTGATGCGAATTTTTTTATGTATTTTATTGTTTTTGTACTCCAAATTTTTGCCTTTATCTCACTTTCAAATTTGCTGTCTTTGTCCTCCATGGACCAGATTGTGTCACAATTGATCTTAAGCTTGATTTACTAATTGCTAGCCTGTATTAAATCAAACTTATGATCTACCATATGTGCCCATCCAGCACAAACTGGTCGTAAAGTCGGCATTTTCCATTTTGAGATAAATCAAAAACAGTATATGGATTTCTATGTAAAATATATTAGGAATTTAACCTTTGATGAACCATAACTTCACTTCCAAATGTCCGATGAAGGTGGTTGAGGTGTCATTTTAAAGCTGAAAGTGAATTCTTTCAAAATCTGCAATAAACAGAAAATGACCTAGAGGCGACTTTACTACCACTTTGTGGTGGATGGTCACATATATTCTCAAGAATTGGGCTGATGGCTCCAAAACTTGAATTCCCCGGCATAAGAATGAAAACAGTTTACAACAATTCTGTGCCCCATGCAATGAACCTGATACCCCACACAGACACTAAACTGAGAAAAATCAATTTGAAGTTTTTACTCTGTGCATGAACCTATGTGAGAAAAATAATACTGCCCTCATAAAAACTTTGGTTAGGCCTAAAAAAAAAATTGTTTGATTGGCGTAACCCGACTGACCCTAAAAATAGGCCCGACCCTAGACTTTTTTTCTTATTTGTTTAAAAAAAAAAAAAAAATTCGTGATTTTCAGCTTAAAATGTGTGTAAATTTTTTTTTTTAAATAAAATTGCCGACCGACCTACCCTAATTTTTTTTTCTTGTTACGCCAATCAAACAATTTTTTTAGGCATTATCCAGGCTGTTTGGTTTTTTAGCAAAGATAGATAGTGTTTAATCTACATGTACACATCCATGACTTTATTGTGAAATTGTGGGATATGAGGTTCATGCATGGGGCCACAGAATTGCTAAAGCTTGTACATGATACTACAAAAGTATTTAACAATATTACAATAATAGAGAAATACTAGTAACAGTTGAACCATATGCATATTACATTACACACTGGCTCCATGGCTTAACTACTTCACTAACGTTAGGACGTACAAAAGAACACGGAAATAAGAAGTGGAGATAACGGCAAATAGATCTCTCTACACTACCAAACAATACACATGCTAGGCCTTGTTTTATGACTACAGAACATTACTATTGGGCTAATGCATATAAAGTCCACACTCCCTCTGTGGAAGATGTTGGAAGAATCTTCCACAGGGGGAGTATGAATTTCAAATGGAATGAACACATATCCAACTCTATTTGAAATGCATACTCCCTCTGTGGAAGATTCCGGTTCAACCTTTCTCAGAGGATGTATGAAATTCAAATGGAGCTGCCTTATGTGTTTATTCCATTTGAAATTCCTACTCCCTTTGTAGAAGATACTTACAAAATCTTCCACAGGGGGAATGTGGAATTTATATGGAATAGCCCATTTGAATACATTTCCTTCAATAATGGTTAATGTTACCTTTCATTTTATATCATTGTCATATGTGCTTTTTAACATAGCCTACTCTCCCGCAATATTCTTCAGAATGATGCATAAGTAATTTATGTTCATCGCAAGTGACATCACAAAATATGCAAGACATAATGATAGCTATTATAAGGATATGTGTTGTAGAAACCAGACTTTACAAACTTGTACTTGCAGTAAATAATATCGACACAAGGTGGTAAAGATTGCATGCGGGTCATCAGTGTTTTAAATAAAGATAGTGATGTGTATGTAGAGGCCGTTAGGTGGAATCACAGCCCCAACTTGTGTCCCGCAATCAGAGATATCAAACAGAGAATCAAGAGGCTTGAAACATAATTTTTTATCTTCTTTAGCTTCATTTGTGGATTTGTGAAATCAAGACTATGTTGCCATATAATAGCCACCAACAGCCCAGATCTCAACCCGGGGATCTCAACTGCCACCAGTTTTCCAAGACCTACGGAAAAATTCTGGAGACGCACATGGGTTGATATCACATGATCGATCATGTGACTCCACTACCACCAACGTCAACCAGCAGTCACAACAGCTGAAGAAGTGAACTCCGATGAGTCACATATATTTCTGAATAAGTTTTCAGATTGTTCAAGTGAGAACAAATTTTAAAATTCCCTGATTAATGAAACCCTGGTTTTTTTTTAATTCAGTATCAGTCTCACTCCTTTACCACATGACAATGCCATTAATGAAAAGTTATGTAATACCATAATGTAAAGTAAATGCTTTGAAACCCCTGTTTTAATAAGGAATGCTCTTTAGTCATAAAGACAAGACCACCACGCTAGCTCGCCATGGAGAGAACTGTGTGGATTAATATCGCACCTGAGAACGGTCCAACTGTGTTGAGGCTTGCCACCTTACCATACGCAGCCCTGCCCGCCATGGGGTTCGGCTGGAACATGTTCATGTTGTTGTTGTTAGGTGGTTCTGTTTGCCGCCCTCTGTTGGCAAGTACGGGGAAGTCTGACATGTCCAGCGTTGGTGCATTGTCGTTTGCTGAGGAGAGAATGGTAGATCAGTAAGAGACTGAGTTTACAATGTACAGAGTAACTTTAAAAATGAAAATGCAGGACTGAAGACACCTTTGTTTCCAATGGACAGTTTATTGTGAAATTTCATTGTACAAGGAATACATTAAAAAAAATTCCACATAGCCCCCACATGAAAAGTATTTAATTATCTTTGTAATAACTCAAAAAGCATTTTGTGTGAATTTTACATCCGAACTAGGTGCTATTAAATTTTTATGAGCCTTTTTATTTTACATGTAAAGTCTATGGGGGTGACGATTCAAAATAGACGGCAATATTGAAAAACCCTCATTTTGGGCCATTTTAGACACTAAAATGCCCATAAAAAAGAATAGCACTTAGTTCGTATGTAAAATTCACACACAATGCTACCTGAGTGAGTACAAACATAATTAAATACATTTCATTCAGGGGCTATAGCAAAAACAAAAAATATCCAATACCTTAATGGTTATGGAACAAAGGTGAAGATGAATTATACGCATAAAAAAAGGTTTGCATGCACATTTTTGCAGCAGATGGTGAATGATTAATAATTTTATGATAATGTTGATAAATTCACAATGAAAGTAACTACAAAACTTCAGAAAATATTTATTCAGTGCATCTATTTTCGGGGTCAGAATTTTGGTGAGAATCCGAGTATTGATTCTTGCAAAGATTATCGTAAACACATTTTGATGAATCAAGGTTAATTCTCACAAATTTTTGCAGTTTACACAAAAATTGATCTGTAAGACTCAAATGATTCCCGCAGAAGATCAAGATTGATTCTTGCACTGCGAAACAAGACTCTGACCCTGATTCAATGTTTGAAGAGGATTGTTAATGAATACACCATGGTGCTAAACAAGCACTAATACAAACTTATTAAATCATTCATGGATCAATCTCAAAAACTGGTGAATCCATAGTGTAAGACGATACTGACAAAGTGCGCATTTTCGTGCTACATTTATTTTCACCCTTTTCAAGCTTCAGCCGTGAAAATAACAATGCGCGATTATATTCCTTTTATGTATAGGTCAATGTAGGGAAACTTCCCGAGTTACAAATTTGAAAACAAGGGAAACAGTTCATATTCGGCAAAGCGAGAAAAATTGATCGCATGAAAATGTCCACTTCTACAGTAACACAAGGTTATGGAATAACGCTCGTAATACTCATTGTAATCTATAT
The DNA here is from genome assembly GCF_039555335.1 of Amphiura filiformis. Lineage (NCBI taxonomy): Eukaryota > Metazoa > Echinodermata > Ophiuroidea > Amphilepidida > Amphiuridae > Amphiura > Amphiura filiformis. The sequence continues at coordinate 53,739,558 of NC_092639.1, read as the reverse complement.
ACCAAATTCTGTGCTCTTCTGAAGATAAACCCAAAAACTGCTGTTTCAGTAACGGAAGGAATATAAACAAGGCGGTTCTCGAACCACGAGTCTCGCCTGCTTTCGTGACCGCCTGCTTTTGCGATTACTTTGGTAGAGGTAAATGAATTTGGCGGTTATAATCGGCTGGGCACGATTATCTGGCTGATGGTGACTGTACCCACCAAGTTTCATGCCCATGCAACAGTTTTTACTAATTTGACTTCAGATTACCCCTGGTGGACTCAAAATGACCTTCCCAAAATTTGGCTTTAAATGATGACTGTACCCACCAAGTGTCATGCCCATACGACAGTATTTACTCATTTGACCTCAGATGACCCCTGGTGACCTCGAAATGACCTTCCAAAAATTTGGCTTTAAATGTTAATTGTACCCCCTAAGTTTCATGCCCATCAGACAGTTTTTACTAATTTGACCTCAAATGACCCCTGGGGACCTCAAAATGACCTTCCAAAAATTTGGCTTTAAATGTTGACTGCACCCACCAAATTTCATGCCCATATGACAGTTTTACTAATTTGACCTCAGATGACCCCTGGTGACCCCGAAATGACCTTCCAAAAATTTGGCTTTAAATGTTGACTGTACCCACCAAGTTTCATGCCCATCCGACAGTTTTACTAATTTGACCTCAGATGACCCCTGGTGACCTCGAAATGACCTTCCAAAATTTGGCTTTAAATGTTGACTGTACCCACCAAGTTTCATGCCCATACGACAGTTTTACTAATTTGACCTCAGATGACCCTGGTGACCTTGAAATGACCTTCCACAAATTTGGCTTTAAATGTTGACTGCACCCACCAAGTTTCATGCCCATACGACAGTTTTACTAATTTGACCTCGGATGAACCCTAGATGACCTCAGTGACCTTGACCCACTAACCAATACAAACCGGTTCTGTCTCGGGTCAAGATGCACCCACCCACCAAGTTTGAGGAACGTGCAACCCCTAGTCTCCGAGAAAATAGGCGGAAGGCAAACTTTAACCAAAACTTTAACCAAATTTGTCACATCCACACACACACATACATACACACATACGGAAAAGTGATTATATAGTCTCCTGCCTTATCAGGCGAGACAACGAGACAATAAATTGGTACAAAACTCACTACACATTATTACAGGGTGTAACAAAATGCATGCTATCTAAATGACAATAATTAAGATACCTACCTGCACTCCACCTTGGAATTGATCCTGGATTTTGCCTTATTGTTTCTGTAAGGGACCAAAGGTTACACATTAATTTATGGGTCAAAGGTTATTTGTGATGCGATCAAGCAAAATCAGTCGGAACTCGGAAATATTGATTTTGAGATATAGCCAAACAAAGGAAATATTTCCTTTTGTTTCGTCTTGTTTTGGAAACTCTTTAGTTGCTCATATCTTTGGAACTGCTTGTTCAATTTCAATGGTGTTTTCTGCAAAATCCAGCTTTGTAAATGCCTTTTACAATCCTATAAGAAACACTTGAAGTTTCTCAAGCCATTAGAATATCATGGCCTAATTGAAAAAGTTTACTGCTATAACTTTAAGTATATGTGATACGTACCTGCTGATGCAAAGGAACCCGCTAATGACTGTGCATTGAAGTTGCCCAGTAATGTACTTTGATGTGTGTAACTCTGTTGCCTTGGAACCCCAAACCCGGACATACTTGTTGGTGTCGTACTCCTAAAAAATGAGTTGCAAGTGACAATCATATTAAATTATGTAATCTACTCTAACAAAAACATATCAACTTACACCTACATGTAATACAGGGGTTCATGACTTTATAATGTTATGTTTGCGAGTCACCACACGGGGCCTACTTACAGGCTAGAGAGCCAAATACAATGTACACTCCCATTTTTATGTTTTCCTTTAAATTTTAGAATTGGTCAAGGGCTAAATAGGCCTGCAGAGTGCAGGCCACAGAACCCCTGACCTAACGAAATCTAAAAGAAGAGCTGAAGAAAACCCTGCAAATTTGGTTTACTGTGTGCTTACGTGGTGGAAAAAGACCTGTTTTATTGTTGGACAGACCTTTTAAGTAAGGTTCATCGGATGGGCATTTCTGTTTGGTTGTTTTTGCAAATGACCCTAAAAAAAATCACCTTCAGATGTAAAAATTATCTCTACTTTTTTTTTCAATCACCTTTGCTCACATTTTCCCCAACCAAAATCAATCCATTTTTGCTATAAAAAAGACTGATTGTACATGCATACAGCTAATTTATAAACAAAAATATCCCTAAAATGCAGAATCTGGGTCATCAGGTCTCAGAGGTGTAAGTGAGGTAACGATCCCCTCCCTGAAAATCATGCGAGCCTAAGACGAGCACCTCGCCAAATTTCTGGAATTCCGGGGGTGCAAGGGGGCTTGTCCGGGTACTGCAGGGTATAACCCCCCCCCCTCCAAAAAAAGGGGTGTTTTTGCTCTTTTATGACAAATTATCATCATCAATTCGAATGTAAAAAAAAAATTAAAAATTGATTTTTGATTTTTTTTTTTACATTCTCAAATTGTTTTTTGGCCACATTTCGAATTCGGGAATTTCTGTTAGACTTGCGCCTCTGGGTTCTCTTCGCCATTACGATTACTTTTCTCTATCAACAAAGACAAAATCACAGACAAATAAACAACATGGTCCCCTCAATTCAAGCTTACCCTCCTCCCATTGTTCTCTGCTGCTGTTGCTGCTGCTGCTTTTGTTGCATTGCCAACAAACTTGGTGATGTTCTACTGCTTGGGCTATGCAGTCCTGACCCCAGCACACTTGCTCTGCTGCCTATTAATGATGATGACTGGCTAGAGCTACTGATAGGCTGGTTCATCATGGCACCTGCACCACGAGGTCCCACCGGTAACATCCCACCAGGCCTGTCAATCAATCTATAGCACAGATATAAGAAAACTCAATCAAATTTGCGATACAAAATGGGTGTGTTTATTTTATTTTTTATTTTATTAGATCTTATTTTGCCTGGGGAACAAACTCAGTGGTCCATACTGATTTCCAGTTTGGTCCAGAACTGGAGTCAAACAAAATACATCAAAATACAAAAATACATTACAAAAGAATTATATACCATGGATTTGACAATTAACATCATATAAGAAGTTTGAACACACCAAAGAAGCACATCTGTGCTGGCTGGCTGCAGTGCGGCAGTATCCGCAGGCTTCAATGACAGCCCGCAGACACTGCAGTCGACCAAAATGCAATTAAACACTGTACATTCAGAGTTCGGACATAAAAAATAAATTAAATTCCAATTAAGGAACAGATACTGCGAGAAGTCATCCCCCCCCCCCCCTTCTTTATTTCCCCCCTGTGGGATGCTGGACATCCTGATATTTAAGATTTTCAGCCTTTTTTGTGCTTTTTATCACATTTTGACCTATTTTTTTTACCATTTTCGTCAATTTTCTCCCTTAGAAAGTGCTTGCCCCCTCTGAATAAGTCCTGGCTATGCCCCTGTCTGTTAGATGCTTAACTTTGACAAGGTAACTGTGAAATCTAACTTACAAAGTGCTCCAGAAGCCTTGATTAAAAGGAAAACTTATTTGGAAGACTGATGCAAATAAAATGATAACTGCTTCTCACCTAGTGATTGGTAGTGACGTCAAAATGCATCTCCATATCGTCGTTGGGCAGGAAAAACCTCCTATGTGCTTTTGGCCCCTGAACATGTTTAAAGCAAAACTGCCAACAGGTTACATAGAATATTTTGCTTTAAACATGTTCAGGGGCCAAAGAAACATGCTGTGACATCATTACCAATCTCCAGGTGAGTAATTACTGCAAAACAGTTTTATGCAAAATTTGGCGCAGCATTTACGCTACTTGCATATTGTGTGACTGGTGCACATGAGCGTTTGAAATTTATTGAAGCACGCATTTATAACAACAAACAAATTATTTCTGCTAATCATAAGCCTAACAGACTTAAGTTGAATTGAACATTAATGATTAAAAACTTGCCATTATCCCTACACTTACCCCCTATTTGGTGATGACGGCCCGTGCGGTGTCGGCATCCCCCTGGGCATACCTCCTTGTTGCTGCTGTTGCTGTTGTTGTTGCTGCTGCTGTTGTTGCTGTGGCTGAGGCATACCAAGACTTTGCTGACCGTACAGTCCAAATTGTGATAACGATTGCGATTGTGATGTCAGGATCTGAAAAATGATGCCAGATGAAAATAAAATGCATATGGAAACAGGTAAATGAAAGTGATTTGAACCTGTTATCTTTGCACCAAACACTCTGAAGGCAATTGCCTTGGATGCACCATGGTTTGGCCTTGGGGCCTACCTAGGTGTCTTATAATATATTGCAGTAAACCTTTGACGAGCACGTACTACCGTGATGTTGCAAAGTCAGAGCATGCGCAAATTAGGTTTACTGCAAAATATTATAGCATGGAATAGCCAAATTACCTATATTTGCCCTACTCCCTATTCCAGAAGAATACAGCAATAATTTTGGGGATTCAAAAAATATTATCCTGTTTTGCTAAATGAAACATAGTTCAATCATAAGCATTCATTTAGTTCTAACTGGCAATAAATTTCACTATTTGGCCACAATTACCCGTCAAGTAACACACATAGCATATATTTTCTACATTTATAGAAAGGCTGAGGACTTGGAGCAAGTCTATGTTCTGACATATGACATAATATAAATATGACAACAAGTCAACAACAATAAGCTTTAAGATACTCACGTCTTTGTCATTAGGTCTAAGAGGTGGAGGGAACATATTTGACATGTTTGGAGGAAGACCATACATGCTCATAGTGGTGTCGTTCTCTGGCTCCTCTTTGTAGAAGGCCATCTTGCTGGTTCCGCCCTTCTTTCCGCCAAACAGTGCTGTGAAATCTGCTGAAATAAGTGACAAGTCAGGTCTAAAGTAAGTTTTTTGGTGCAGCTTATGGGGAGTCATCTGCATACAGACTTTCAAAAAGCAGCCTAAATTGAAACAAGTGGTATCTTGCATAAAATCATACTCTAAGCAAGTATATACTTGGTATGTAATTAAAGGGAGACATGTGTATGTATATAATGGTGCTGTAATAGCTGTGACACAAAATGTTTGTCCCGTGTATAATCTGGTTTTTAACCGGATTGCATGTTGTCCTGTCTTTCATTTTGTTCGAAAGATTTGTTGAGTATGTCATTCATCAGAATGATGCCATTTCTGGGACATTTCCGACGCAAGAAGCTTGCATTCAGAGCAGGGATTTTGAACATCAGAACTGTAGCGCTAGTACCAATAGTTCTATGCGTCATGGCTACATAGGCAGAGAACTTACTGACCAGCGTCTCGGTCACCACGGTCACTCTGCTATTGTCAACACTCGATGGGATAAACAGTGCTACACTTATGATGAACTCATGATGAACCTCCGTGTCAATGCCGCTAATGATAAATTCCTGATGATGTCCTCCTTATCAAGCAAATGGGGATCACTAGACGATCTAGAGGACGTAGGGCTGGAACGCATACATGTATGTATGTTCAAGAAAATCAAAACGTGTGCTGTAAATAAATAAGAACACTCCTACACATGCAATGAATCAGACTGACCGGGGTCAAAAACTTTCAAATCTTCGTCCCATACTCCCATGCCTCACACAAAGCCATACTCTAATCTAACTAGCCATTCCTGGAATGCAGATTCTATTTATAATAAAACCGGAACGCTTCTTGATCAGGTTTTGGAATATGATGTTGATATAATGTTCATGACTGAGACCAAGCTTACGAGTGATGATCAGGGTTATAGCTAGGCAAATTTTAGTGCCGGGTGAAATTTATATGAAATGGTAAAATAATTTAAATTTTGATAAGAATTGCTAATTTTATACTGATTGTGCATTGATTTTGAAACATTTGAGACTGGAGTGCCGGGTATTTGGGCTCAAAATTAACTTGAGTACCGGGTGGAAATTAAGAGTGCTGGGCCAAGCATCTGGCTACAACCCTGGTGATGATATGGATCCACCGAGAGAGGGTGAATTTCAAATGGGGTTTCTCGAATGAGTGACTCCATTTGAAATCTACACCCCTGTGAGATTAAGCTCATGTGTTCCATAGGGGGTGTATGGATTTCAACTGGAATAGCTACAGAATTAAAGCCAGAGAACCAGGACTCAACCGCTAGGGAGCAAAAATTGGTATCGGTTTCCCTCGGAATGCGCTCGAGGCATTCGTTGTCATGAAAAGCACGACATGGATGATGGGCGCATTTGAGAGACACACTTGATGCGACCTGCACGCGAGTACCAAGATGCTTCAGATGAGACGCAGAATTGTTTTCATTCGTCTCCGCGCACCGTCGGCAAGGACCCAAATACTCCCAACTTTCTCCCCATAGCTGATGGCGCGATTGTACGTGGCGGTATAGGGAGTCCCGGTTCTCCTTCTCTAATTCTGTGGGAATAGCACATTGACATACCATTTAAGTCAGGTTGACTTTTCCTCATCTCCTGAGACATTCCAAACCTGGAAAAAATCAGGAAAAAAATGCAATAATTTATTTCTGTATCAAAACAAAATAACCTAAAACCAGCAAATTGACAACACTATATAGCATGATAATTTCACTGGGTTTACAGTGAATGTAAAAGCCATCGAAAAAAGTATTTCACAAACAGACTCCAATGTGATGCTATTTGAAACTGTGAACATAAGAAACTACTATTTACATTCAAATCACGAAAAGTTTACACTGCTATAAATTATAATCTTGCTCTACAGCAGCTGCTGACATTTACGTAATTTGTACATTGCACCACACATGAGGAAGTCCAAGTAAAATTAATAACGTGTATATCGTTCCTGCCTTCACTGATTTTTGGAGATTTTTGTTTATTTGTTATTGTTATTTTTGCTCCTTTACTGTGTTACTAAAATTGTGATGAAAAGACAATTAAGAAAATCTTGGTTATCATTTGTAAACACATTTTATTGCAAACACGACCCCAAAATTAGGCCCGAACCTGGAGTTTGTTTAAATAGTTTTTTTTGCAAAAAAAATGTAATTAAATTATTGATTAAATTTTTTTTAAAAGGAAGAAAAAAGTTCCAATATCAAATGCAATTTACAGTTTTAAAAGTAAAAAAAACAACAAATCCTGACCTACCTGCCCTAATTTTTTTATGTTACGCCAACCAAACAATTTTCTTTTTGTGAGACCAGTGGAATGCTAGACATATGCACTGGTATTATAATTGACACATTTATGTAAGGCCCGCAAAAACGAGATCTCGCTTTTCACGCCGTGATTCTCGCTATTAACCAATTATCTCGCTTTTTAAGAAAGTTCCCAAGCAGTAATACTTACTATAAAAATGTTGCTTTATGCCATAAAAGTTTGTTGAATTCCATGAAATGAACTTCAACATCGGAAAAGAGTGCAGAATTCAACAGCATTGCAACCACATTCATGACATTGCTAGGTGCAAAACCCATGGTTTACTTAATAAAAAATGACATTTCATTGCAAATGAGTTTAGGCCAAATATTGTTATATTTATTGAATTATTGGAATATTTTGACTATAAAACATAATTCAAGGTCAAATTTTTGTCACTTTTTTGCCGTCTGACGACAAGGTAGGAAAGGAAGCACATCCTCATTGTTGTCATTGACCGAATCTGAACAACAGAGGGCTTTTTTATGGAATTATTTATTTATTTATTTTTTTCGGATTTTCGTATTTTCGGGGCGTTTTTAAAGCTTCTTGTGTCATTTTCCGGGGAAATCTCGCTTTTCAATACTTTGGATCTCGTTTTTTACTTGCGTTTTTTGCCGGGGCCTACATTTATGGAATGCCAATATCATAACCTCATGACAGTCAGAGTATCCTTTTTTCAAAAAACTTTTTTTGTTGAGTACTTACTGTCCTAGATTCATCTTGCTACCACCTGTAATTAAAAAAACCCAAAAAAATAAACATGTTATTAAATTATGCATGCGCAAAACAAATTTGGCTGAAGTAGTGATTTGAACTTCCAACCTTTAGCATGTGAGTACAGTGCTCAGAACATCTGATCCAGCCCTATGATGGATGGCAAGCCCAATTACAAATTTGCAATCGATTGTCAATCCCCAGTGTTGGTCAGAGTTATCTTGTGATCAAGTCTCTTGACAATGTACAATAATTAAGAAATTTGTAATTTTGCTCTCGTGTTTTGAGCAAAAGATCATACATCGCCTTACCGGGAGAATTTCCATTAACAGACTTGACCTGCCCCGGAAGTTGTTCGCAAAATAAGTAGTCTCCACAGCAGCCAGTTTGGTTCCGCTCCCTCCGCAAAATGTATGTGTGGAGGGAGCGTAACCAAACTGGCTGCGTAGAAGACTACAAAATAAGGTCAATAATCATTAATGCTGATTACTGATTGGTCTGTTGCTAATTTAATATTTTATGCACGATGAGATGTGAAATTTTATTTTTAAGTTACGAAATAGGATCATTGCAAACACCAATTTGGGTAAGCTTATAATCACTCATTTTTGGGCTGAATCAACTTGCATCCGACTGGACGCAACGGGTTGATGAAATTTGTTTAACATTGCGTCCAGCGATACAATTTTGCCTCTGGACACAAGAATTTGCGTCCAGCGGGAGCCTTGCTAGGTAGTGATACCGTAATCGGTGTAAACAAACCTGGAAACAAACTGAGTGAGTTGCTGAATATTTTTTTTTTTAGGAAGGCACAAAAGTTTCACAAAAGTGAAATCCGGGAGTAAAGTGACCAAGAAATGGTAGATTTCTTGGGATTTCAACATTCTCATGATTTCTAAAAATATACCCTATTTTTTAATTTTGAGTACACTGTCGTCAAAAACAACCGTATTTTTTAAATATCAAACATTTACATTATGTTTATTTTATCATAAATAATCTACGTTTCCTTTATTAATATTATTGTTATGTTGAAAGCAATTTTAAAGGCAAAATCGAAATGATAATTTTTTTTTGTATTATTGTGGCACCACATGTTTTAGCGCCATGATCAACAACATGTTAATTTAAGAAGTCTGGACCCTGGAACTCAAAAGATACAGTTGACTCATCGAAATAACTTTCATCCAAATTTCAACATTAACAGAAAATAACCTCCGCCGGTGTAAAAAAATTGCACCGCTGTCCAACCGAAAACCCATAGTAAAGTACTCTAGCAATAGCATCGAATGCGTAACTATCGTGCGCAAATTCAAAGACGAAGCTAGAGTTCTCGAGTAAGTACATGTACATGTATTAGCATGATAAGATGATTAGTCACGGAGTAACAAGCGTAGTTGAATGTTCCACGATGTACACAAATTACATAATTCTTCTAGTATAGGGCCATGATATTTCGGCTAGCATTGCTAGCTGTTCAATAGAAGCAAAGTACATGTCATGATGTAATACATATAGTTCTATATATAATCAAAAAATAAGTATTTCTTGGCCAAACTGGAACATGCGCGTTGCGTGTAGTGTACTAAGCGTGTACGCAGTGTACTGTAAGGCACGTGTATACTTTCTTCTGTACCGTGCTATGTGCGTGTGTGTTTATCGCGGAGCCACTGGCGTTCACAGTGTTCCAGTTTGGCCAAGAAATTCTCAATTTGAAAAAAAAACAATCAATGACAATGTCATCATCATGATCATTATACCTGATCTCATGTACCAATACCTTGTGTATTGGTACATGATTCGGCGGGTATACTTCAGCAATAGCGAATAAGTGGTGCGATTTTTACTCTTTTCAAAGCGTCACATGTACACCAAATACAGCCCCGAAATGGTCTACTTTTAGCGTGCCTTAACTCCGAAACAGTTTAGTCAAAGTTAAAAATCGATCCCCAACCCTTTGCTTACCTTGGGCGAATTTGCAGTATTTTCCGCTAGCTCCGTGTTGAAAAATGTCCGGTACTTGCCGGTACAAACATAGAAATGGCCACATTTGCTTCAGTCCTGGTATGAATATTTCTTCCGTAATCAATGGTTCCAACGTGGGCATCACGATGATAGTCTCCTACACAACCAGATTGTGTCGGCCTGGCCTTCGTCGATCCTAAAAGTGAGGACAGCGTGAGCTCTTACCTGCGTAAAGTCTGTTCGACAAAGGCAATAAGGATGATTGACAGCGCCGTTCATTGGGCGAGCCATTATATTACGTCATGACA